>NC_133620.1:175591585-175892835 GCF_048593235.1 Sminthopsis crassicaudata
AAAGTTTTAGATTTTGGCTCAAAACAACTACAAAAATAATAGGACTCTTGCATTTGAAGAAGGCATTGGGAGTTTAATTGATAGAGAGCTTGATTTGGAGGCCAAAAAACACTAAAGTTTACCTTTGACAAGTTACAACTTTGGTTGTCATTTATCTAATCTATAAAATTAGAATAAATTTCTTATACTTACCACATTGTATTGTATTTGTGAAGATATTGTTTTGTAAATCTTAATTATTATATAATTATGTTGTTATTATTCTCACACATTTATAGAGGAATGGTATCCAAAAAAGGAAAATGATAAATCCATTGCACCCAATTTGTCACATACCATACTTTGAGTACCATGGCAATTTTTGACTTTCATATTTTAAGACAGGAATAGAAATACTCAGGCAGGTCCTATAGAGGCTAATTAGGACTGGATAGAAAACCAAAATTATGTCAAATGGGAAAACAAAGACTTAAGGAGTTAATTACTATTTCTATGTATGTGGAAAGAAAATTAGACATTTTCTTATTGACTAAAGCTAGGAAAAATGAGTGGAATAAATAAATCAACAAGTATATATTTTTATTTTTTATGAAAGCTTTTTAATTACAAAACATATGCATGGGTAATTTTTCAACACTAACTCTTGAAAAACTTTCTGTCCCAAATTTTTCTTTCCCTCCCCCCATTCCCTCCCCTAGCTAGCAGGTAGTCCAGTACATGTTAAATATGTTAAAATATGTGTTAAATCCAACATATCTATACATATTTATATAGTTATCTTTCTGCACAAGAAAAAATGAATCTAGAAAGAAAAAAAAATCCTGATAAGGAAAACAAAATGCAAACAAACATCAACAGAAAGCATGAAAATGCTATGTTGTAGTCTACATTCAGTTTCCACAGGTCTCTCTCTGGGTGTATGTGGCTTCCTTCATCACTGAACAATTAGAAATCGTTTGAATCATTTCATTGTTGACGAGAGCTATGTCCATCAGAATTGATCATCGTATAGTCTTTCAGCAAGTATTTATTAACATTTTACTATGTAACAGTCATTTCACTAACTGTGAGGAAGACAAACAAAATAGATTCCTCGGTTCTTACTTTCAAGGTATATATGATTTCCTATGTTAAATATATGTTGATGTATATAAATATTTGTACACATATGACAAACTTTATGAAAAACATATATGCATATATATATTATATGGAAACCTCAGATGGAAGAGTACTAGTAACTGGAAGAACAAGGAAAGGCCTCTTAGAATAATCTCCTAGAGAAGCAATAAACTGGGAAATTTTTTTTTTTACATTCAAGGGTTCTGATAAAGGCCTCAGTTTTAAAACACATAAAGAATTGACTCAAATTTTATAAGAATTCAAGCTATTCTTCAATTGACAAGTGAACAAATAGTCATTTGAAAAGATGCTCTAAATCACTATTGATCAGACAAATGCAAACTAAGACAGCTCTGAGGTACCACTGTACGCCTGTCAGATTGACTAAGATGACAGGAAAAGATAATGACAAAGTTGGAGGGGATGTGGGAAAACTGGGACACTAATACATTGTTGGTGGAGTTGTGAACTCCATTCTGGAACTATGCCCAAAGGGCTATTACATACTCTTTGATTCAGCAATGCCTTTATTGGGCTTGTATCCCAAAGAGATCATAAAGGAGGGAAAGGACCTACATATGCAAAAATATTTGTGGCAGCCATTTTTGTAGTGGCTAGATTGCCCATCAGTTGGAGAATGGCTGAATAAGTTATGGTGTATGAATGTTATGGAATATTATTGTTCTATAAGAAATGATCAGCAGAATGATTTCAGAGAGGCCTGGAGAGACTTACATGAACTGATGCTAAGTGAGATGAGCAGAATCAGGAAATCATTGGACATGGCAACAAGAAGATTACATGATCATAAATTCTGACGGATGTGGCTCTCTTCAACAAGGAGATTCAGGTCAGTTCCAATGACCTTATGATGAAGCCATAAGCACTCAGAGAGAGGACCGTGGGAACTGAGTATGGATCACAACATAGCATTTTCATTCTTTTTGTTGTTGTTTGTTTGCATTTTGTTTTCTTTTTCATTTTTCCCTTTTTGGTCTGATTTTTCTTGTGTAGCATGGTATTTGTGGAGATATGTATAGAAGAATTGCACATGTTTAACATATATTGGATAACTTGCCATCTAGGGGAAGGAGTAGAGGTAAGGGAGGGAAAATTTTACAACACAAAGTTTTTCAAGGATGAATGTTGAAAATTATCTATGCATATGTTTTGAAAATAAAAAAGCTTTAATAATAAATAAAGTAAAATAAATTAGCATTAAAAAGAATCATATCCTGGAATGTACAATTTATTAGTTGGCCGGCTGGTTAGTGTTATGGTGGAGAGAGTGTTGGACATAGAAAGAGAAAAATTCTACTTGAATTCTAATCTGCCCTCAGACACTTACTAGCTGTATGACTCTGGGCAAGTCACTTAAGTGAATTTGCCTCAATTCTTCATCTATATAACGATCTGGAGAAGGAAATAGCAAACCATTTTATTGTCTTTGCTAAGAAAATCCCTGATGAGGTCATAAAGACTTGGACATGACTGAAACAGCTGAACAACAATTCCTATTAGTTGGAGTGGTTTAAATATGAATAGCACTGTCACATGAGGTAGTAAGTTCTCTGTCATTGAAAGTGTTCAAGAAGATATCAGATAAACACTTGTTAGAAATGGGGATTAGGAATCTACATTTCTGCTAGTGTTTAAGAAAATTGACTTTTAAGCTCTCTCTCAAATATAGATTCTATACATTTTTGAGTCACACATAAACGTGCACATATATGTGTATGTAACTATGTCAGTAATGAAGTGTAATTTCAGGCTGTTTCGGGAACCTCTGTATTGCTATTTGTACATCATTTAAAAAAAAACCTATTTTCCCATCTTTTTTCTGTATTTGCCTGGTTTCTTGTCTCTGCTCTACTTCCCCAGCCTTTCCAGCCATTTCTCCCTCCCTCTGTTCTTGCCTTTCAATAAGTTTTTCTTCCCTGAAGGTTTTGTCTACTTGACTGGCCCTCAAGGTATTAATTCTCTCTTTAAATGATTTCTCTAGTTTTTATTTCTATTTCTGGTTGCCCATCTGTCCAGAGGGTGAGAGCTTAGAGAAAGATGAAGATACTGAAAAGCAGACCCAATGAGGTCTTTTTATTATTCTTTATTCTGACTGGTTACAAAAGAATTGTTCTAAATTATATTCAATTATAGCTTTCTAAGTATTCATTTTGTTTTGTCCTCATGTTTTTCCCTCCCAACTACTCATTATGTATATGCCTTTTGCTATATGCAAATTAATTTGAATAGTTAAGCACCTGAATGATGTGAAAAAGGCTCAAAACTTTCTCAAAGCTATATAAATATTGGGAAGTCATCAGAGAACCTCATAGAATTAACAGCATAATAAACTGATGCATCTAAATCCTTTGTATATGTGGAAGTTAAAATGATTATTGAAAAAAATCATGGAAATTCTTTAAAATTATACAGTTGAGTCTAATAATCATATCAAGGGGGTAAGAAGTAAAGGGGAAGCTTTTCTTTGCGCAATGCTGTATTTGGTGGGAATATATTTAACATGGATATTTAATTGGGGGAAAAATTCATGCACAAAGTGGATGGACAACTCTTGTCTAGATACAGGAATTTTGAGAAGGATAATGAGACATAAAGATTTGGGGAGGGAAGTTAATGGGGCTCACAAAAGGTTTTCTGCAGTGAGAAAAACTGTACATAGAGGTGAGGCACCAGGAGCAGGGAAGAGGGTGATGAAGTAATGCATAAATGCTAAAAAACAATTTTGCCTGTTTCTCAATGCTTGCTACACACGCCAGCAGTGTAGGTAGTGTTGGATAGATAGAAAGGACAGTCTTTTCTAAAATAAATTTTTTCAACAATCTTGCAAAGTAGGTGCTATCATGATATACATTTTACAGATGGGAAAATTGAGAATGATAGCTAATTTATATTGCAATATTGAAGTATGAATGTTGAAGCACTGCAGTATAAAGGAAAGAAAAGTAGGAATTTGGAGACATGGGTTCTAGTACTCCCTGGCCAATAAATAGGTTTGTGGCAATAACAAATAATTTTCCTTATATGTAAAATGAGAGATATGTACTAAATGATCTTTGAGATTCCATATTCTTATAAAATTATTTGATTTTCTAAATAATGTTTGAAAAAGTGAACAAAACAAAAAGTTGCCAAACACTCTTGAAAATAATTTTCCTTTTCTGTAATCTAACTGCGTCATGGAATAATATGCTTTACAAAAGTGATTGTGAATTTTATTTTATTTTATTTTACTATTTTAAAATTTTCCTAATTTTGTGGCTGTGGTTGTGATGTTCACTTGTGTACGACTTTTTGTAATCCCATGTACCATACTGTCCCTTGGGTTTTCTTGGCAAAGATACTCTAGTGGATTAAACGATACACATAAAGTGACCTCCTCATGGCCATACAGTAATTTATCTCCCTGTAGTTAAGAATTCAGGTGTTTCTGACTTCAAACCTAAGATTTATCTGCTGAGCAACTTAGCTGCCTCAACATCTCCTAATTAGAATGAAATAAAATATTTGTTGTTATACCTTTTATGACCAGAGACAATTCCTTTGGAATACAATTATAGTTCTATTCTAACATTAGTTTTCCCTATAAGTCAGGCAAATAGTTCCATTGAAACCATTTTATTTCTGTTTGAAAGTGTTAAGTAAAATAGAATTGAAATAAATATTCCAAATCCTATGCTGGCAAATAGACTTGTAATTCAGTTACACCTATTTGCATGGGTGATTTTTTCTATGCATATTTTGAAAGTTTGAATATCTAAACAGATTTTAATTTGTTCATTCTTGCAAGAAGAGTCTTCTGGTAGCCTGAGTATTGTCAAAGAGGAAAATCCAAGAGGTTAGTGGCTACATGTCAAAGTTCTGATATTAATATCATGTTTAATGTGCAGAATTTAAAATAATGCTGGCATGCCTTTTATTTTAATGTAGACATTCCATGTCCTAAGGGCTTTGGACATAATTGATGTTGGAACAGTAATTGCTGAAGGAATTAATGTATAGCTATCTAATGAGATTAAAAGAAGATGATGTGAAGTTACAATCTTAGCTAGATACTACATTTATTCCTTTCACTTCACTGGGCAATCTGAAAAATCTTGAACTTTTTTTGGCTCTCTCTTTGTACTAGAGAAGAAGTTTGAATTTTTACTTTTTACTTTATGGGATTTATGGGATATTATACATTATTATACACATATTTTATACATTTCTGAGTTTCTAAACATTTTTGTGTCATCTGCTGACCTTCACATATCATCTGTGGCTTTTGCAAAACTCCCCCACATTCCCAATTAATTTCTTATGTCAACCCACAACATAACATAGGGAAAGTTGTGATGTGGAAGGTATAATTGTATCAACTTCTTTGGTTTTGGCCAATATCAGCTATGTATTTCTTACTTATGTGAGTAAGGGGAGTAAGAGTTTTGAGGTATTTTTTCATCATCCCTGTGGGAAGAAAGTGAAAATAAACAAGGTACATAATTATTATCCTGCCCATTGGGGAAAAACACCTCAAACTTCAGATTCCTGTAGAAAACATTTTCAAAGTTTTTCATTAAGATTTTAGTCTAGAATATCAGGGTTGAAAACATTATGTTTAAAAGCTCTCTGAATATTAGATCTCAAAGGAAAAAGAAAATGGAGCCCAAAAATACTTTCTGGTTTTCTGGCATTAAATATATCCACTACTCTTATCTTCTCCTGTTTGATGCCAGAACCTTGATTATTTCTGTGATTAAATAATAAGAACTAGTATTCACATAGCACTTTAAAGTTTGCCACATGCCTTACACATATTATTTTCTTTGGTTTTCACAATAATTCTGCAAAGTAGATGCTATTATTAACTGCATTTTACAGAGGAGGACATTGAGACTGATGGCTAATATATATCTAAAATGGTATTCGAACATGTCTTCTCCAAGTACAGCCCTCTGTTCATTGTACTACCTAGTGGCTTCCATATACACAGTTTTCAATACTAGAATCATTTTGGTGGAATTTTGTCCTTTTATTCAATCCCGTTATTTCCCTTTCTCTAATATCAGAGATGGAAAACTAATCAAGTGCCCATGAAAAAAACTCCATCCTTCATAAACCTCTTTATTCTTGCCAATTTCTGTGCTGGCTTAGGGTCACATGCAAATTTCTTAGGCAAAAAGGGGTTGCAAGTGGAAAGCATTTAAGAAAGCTTGCATCTAGATGAGGGTTATTAAACATGCTGTTCTGGCTATATGTACTCCTGTGCTGTGAACCAGATGAAAAAATAATGAAGTAAATAAAAATACAATGGGACATGGATATACATATATGCATGCATATATAGATACATGTCTACATACCTATGCATGTATATGTACATATGTGTATCTATGTATGTATATATATACATTCATACATATATACACACACACTAACTAGAAAAATATAATGTACACACACACAGTTTAATACAGTTCTAATTTAGTTTTTTACTTATATATATTTTAGCTTTGGTTTATATTGCCTTGTAGCCTCATACTATCTTCCCATTTCCCAGTTTCCTAAATTGGTTTTCATTATAAATATTAATTCCCTTTAGCTTAGTTCCTGTAACTTGCTCATGGGGCAATGGAGAGGCCCATGGCGTTTGTGTGTAGACTTTATAATATTATCAAATTGTCATTAGAAATGACATAAAGTATATCATCAAATAATAAGTGAAATGAAACTGCACTGATTATGTAATGACAGATAAGGTCAGTCTATATCCTCTATTGACCTACATTCCATATCAAGAGATCTAAAGTAAGGCATCCAACATTCTGGTGGAACCTCCAGGGAAGGATACACTGGAGAATGTGGATAAAAATTTCATAGTTTGGGTATCATTGGCAAGTTGTGACTTGCACTGTGTGAGGGAGAGACCTAGGGATCATCTATGACTCTGATCAGGAACAATTCAGTTACTGCAGGGCTTTTCATCTAGATACTACTGCAAGGTAATATTATAAATTCCTCACAGTAGGAAAGAAGGAAATAATTTGTGGCAAAGGTAAAACAGATGGAACTAGTTCCCACTTTAAACACTTTCATCTACAACCATATGAACCATTCCAGATGGTCTATATCCTTCCTGAAAGCTAGTTGATAATAAAGGTGAAAATGGAAATTAAAGTTCAATTTCTAGGGTTTCCTGAGGAAATTTCCAGTATCAACTGGACTTTTTTGGGGACAACTTTAAAGTATTTGTTATGGCTTCAATAGACATAAGAGAAACTAACTTATATAATTTAGTCAAATAACTAGTTAAAGGCAAGAGTGTTGTGAAGTTCAAATGAGATAAATGTAGCTCAGGCACTTTACCAATCTTAAAAGTACTATATAGGAGCAGCTAGGTGGTGCAGTGGATAGAGCACCAGCCCTAAATTCAGGAGGACCCAAGTTCAAATCTGGTCTCAGACACTTAGCACTTCCTAGCTGTGTGACCCTGGGCAAGTCACTTAACCCCAGCCTCAGGGGGAAAAAAAAGTACTATATAAATACCATTTTATTGTTGTTGTTTTTCTTTACCATCATCTTCATCATCATCAACATCATTGTTGATTGGCTTCAGCTACTAAGGTTTTCAGCTTGGGTGATGATTTCATTCTCTCACTTTCTACTGCACTCATTGCTCCTGAGCTTAAGTAATGCTTTTGAGAAATATAAGAGGGTGCTGGTAAACATTTAGCAGCCAAACTCTGGGGCTTTTTAAAGTACAACCCATATTATTAATACTTTCTTAACTATGGATGAGAAACAAAACAATAAATCAAACCCTAATTTGTAGCAAACACCTGATTTCTGAGGTGTAAATGATCACACAGAATTTAGTAATCAGCTTTCTGGAGAGATTAGAATTTTGCTTCAGGAAACACTCAGTTAAAGGACTTAATAATGGTATCTTAACTCACCTTATGATAGGAAATATTTAGCTCCTCCCTATCTATTTAATTTATTCAAGTTAAAAGTAAAAGGCCACATTTCATTGCATAATGAGTTATAATCTCATCTCAAAGAAAAAAATCTCCTCGTACTTAAATTGACCTCAGTTCCTACCTTATCTGGATCCTTGCCAGAGATCAAGTTATAACTTAATTATATTCATCCTTGCTAAACCAGAAGAAGCTAAAATGAAATGGCGACTTTGCTATATATGAGGCCAAAATCAATAGCCATTAAGGGAATGAAGATTTTTTAATCAAATGAGCAGGAGGTTCCAAATGACTCGCTGCATCACCCCTAAAATTTTAAGTGCGGAAGAGACTTTTGGGCTGAGGCTTATATCATATTCTATAGTTGCTTTTCTTTACTTTATAAGAAAAGAAAATATTTTGACACTCGTGGTTTAAAGGCAACAAATTTAAGGACTTGACTGTAAGCAAAAATATAGCTACAAGCTTCTTCTGGTAACACATTTCAAATTTCTAGAATTAGACAGCTGGAAGAAAGGAGGAAAAATAGATAAAAGTCAAGGATAATAGACAAAAATCTTCAGCTATTTTGAGTGCTTGACTTCTTCTAATCATGTCCCTGGCAGCATGTAAATTCCAGGTACTACTTCCCATATAGCTTGGATATAGCAGATGTTGATATTAAAGAATATAGGTTACTAGGGAAGGATATTGTTTCAGAATTTAAAAAGAAGTGGCTCATAGAAGAAAAAATGATTTTCCCATTTTAAAGCTATAACCCAACAAAAGATTCATTTTTTGTTTCTGCCATGGGGTAGAAAGATGAAGGGGGGTAGAGAAGAAAATAACAGTATTTCAATTCTAAGCTTAAAAAAATCAGCTGCAATATAAATGGAGAATGTGTGGGCTGGTTCTGCTGAAACTTCTCCTCCCTCTCTTCTCAAACCTTAGGGCTTCATATTAAATGGAACAAATCACATCCTTAATGGTTCTGCTCTGTTTGGTACAGCTGCATGCTGCAGGTGGTGCCCTAAAAATATAGTTTGTTTATTTTGTCATATAGTAGTCTGGAAAGTGGTACCTAGAAATGCAGCCACACCTCTCTTTTCTTTTCTTTTAACTCAAGGGATGAAAAGACTAAGATCTCAGTCAGACCTGGCATAGAAAGATCTGAGAAAGAAGAATGCATAGTGCTAGAGGCTTAATTCTGGATATGCTCCATTTTCTTGGAACCTTGGAGGAAAAATTGATAAGCTGGCAATCTGTCATTGGAGGTCACTGACAGAATGAAGCAAACACTCAATTTCTGTTGGACAAAAGCCTCATGCTCCCACCAAAATTAACATCTGTCTGCCTATGCTGAAGGAAAAAATATGAAAGTTCCACTATTTTAAATGATCAATATAAAATATGTTCAATACTTTATGCTTAAAGAAAATCAGGAATGGTTTTTAATTTTTGAGACACTAAAATAATTTCCTTTTGATTTATGGATATTATTCTGTGACCCGTTGTGTTAAACAAACATTTTTAAAAGAGATCCTCAGATATTTTGAATGTGATATTCTACATTTGAAGTTCCCTTGATAGTTCCTGGAAATAGTTGCTAGATATTTGTAAAGGCATGATATATGTATGGTACTATATATCTATAAGAAGGAAGAAGCAGGAGAGTACAGTAGAATGAGTAGTTGATTGAGAATTGGAAAACCTTGATTCTAGCCAATTTATCAACAAATGCACGTGTATTGTACATTATATACTATACCAGATGCTGGAAATAGACAAAAGTTAAATTGTCCCTGAACACAAAGACCTTATATTTGATTAAGATAAAAAAAGAATGTTCACATGTAATTACATACAAAATAAATACAAGGCAATAATTTGAACATGGGCACCTAGGTGGTACATTGAATAGAATGCCAGGTGTGGAGTCAGAAAAACCTTTCCTGAGATTGGCTGTGTTACCCTGGGCAAGTCACTTAAGCTTGTTTGCCTCAATTTCCTCATCTTTTAAATGAGTTGAGAAGGACGTGGCAAACACTGTAGTATCTTTGACAAAAAAATTTCAGATAGGGTAATGAAAAATTAGACACAACTGAAAAATGAGTATTTTTTAACAGGAATCAAGAAAAAACCTCATGTAGAAAGTCTTGCTTGAATTAAATTCTGAAGAATCTAGAGTTTCTAAATTTCAGTTAAAGTGTATCTCTGTCTTTTCCTAAGCTCATTTAGTATATTTTGTCCTTGATTTTCTCACCTGTGAATTTCAGATTACTTATAGCCTCAGAAGTTTCGGACTTCTCTGGGGAACAAATGACTGATAATAATAATTTCCATTTATACAGAGCTTTAAAGTTTATGAAGCAATTCAGATATATCATATCATTTGACCCTCATGTCAACTTTTGGAGGAAGCTACTATTATTGATCCTACTTTACAGATGAGAGAACTGAGGCAAAGAGAATTTAAATCACTTATCCAGGGTCACATGCTAATAAATACCTAGAGCAAGATTTGAAGGCAGGTCTTTCTGACTACAAGCCCAGAGGACTAACCACTAAACCCATTGTTTTCTCTAGTGATCAAGTGGGCATATTGGGAGATGGACAAAGGATTAATAGTACCTAGAAATTCTAGAAGATAGTGGCTGATGTCTAGTTTGAGTAAGATAATATTGTTGGGCTTTGGTGATGGAAGAAAAAAATTATATGCAGAGTCTTCTACAAGGCAAAATAAGTTGATGGAAGGAGAGGGGCAGGAGTGGGAAAGAAAAGCATTTATATATCACCTGCTATTTGCCAGACACTATGCTAAGTGCTTTACAAATATAATCTTATTTGATTTTCAAAACAATCATGAGAGGCAATGTTATTATTATTTCCATATTACATGAGGAAACCTAGTCAAACAGAAGTCTTATATCTAACAAGTATCTGAGGATATATTTGAACTCAATGTTTCCTTATATAGAGATTTTAGCCTTATTCACTGAACCACCTTACTGCTAGAATATGTCTGAGACTGTGGTATGGCTATAGGTGCTGTCACCTTTCTGCTTAGGGACCTTTTTTTTTTTTTTACAATAGCTGCTCATACTAATGAATAACTGTCTCAGAAAAATATATTTGTGGAGGTCTTTTTTTTTTAACTATACAACATCTGATTAAACACCAATATGAGTGAGATTGGCTAATATTTCTAGAGGCTAATTTCTAGTGTGGAAAGTTATTTTAAAAAATGAAATAACTAATGTTTTTTAATGTTTTGGCAATGAAGATAAAGAAAATTTGGATTAAAAGAACCCCATATAGAAATACAGAAGATGCTAGAGAAGTCAAGTATGATATCATGATTCTACCTTCAGAAATGGGAATGATGATGGTATTACTAATGACAGTGCTTGTGACAAGGGGAGGAGAGGTAAAGATGGGAGTAGAGTGAGCAAGCATAGCATCAGACATGCCAGAGAGAGGAGAATATATTAATGGATGGAGATTGGGGCATCAGGAAGATGTTAAAAGGAAATTTCAAGGAAATACACATATAGGGACTAGCAAAAAGAATGAAAAAATTATACCTCTGAAGGAAATAAGGAGTATTCAGAAAGGAAAGATCAAAGTTTAATTATCTTCCAGCTTTGTCTAGGAAATAGCCAATAACCTTTTGAAAATGGAAAACAAAAACTAATTCTGTCAACCAGTTTTGCTTAATAGCTTGATTTATTCCCACTGAATTGAATAATTATTTTCTTTGAATGTTTGACCCAGTTAAGTGATTATACAAAATTCAAGCCATCACATCTCATGCTTTCTCTTGGGTACCTCAGGGCTTGTTGCTTTCTTCCAGGGGGCATGCTTTCTCAATAACAGACCAATAAATAATCAGTAAATAAATGTGGCACCTAATAATCTTTTTTTTTATTGATGTGCCCACATCACAAATTTACTTTCAGAGAACTCTGCAAATATATCTCATATCACATTTATAGATGTGAATGAAGCAGCACCCTGCTCATTTATAAGCACTAAATTTAATAGTGTATTTAAGTAAAAGACAGCCTTTATATGTTTCCAAAGAAATTATAAAAATAATATAATGATAATAATAATAACTAACCTTTACATACTTGTACAGTATTATATATATATATATATGTATATATATATTTATCTCTCTCTCTCTCTCTCTCTGTATATATATATATATATATATATATATATACACACACACACACACACACACACACACATACACACACACACAACCTTAGGAAATAGGTGTTAATATTATCATTTTACAGGAAATAGACCAAGGCAGGAAGTGATTTGCCAAAGGTGACTTTTATAGTCAGGGCCTTAGAAAGGATTCAAACTCAGACTTCTTGACCCTAAGTCCAACACTCTACGGAACTGTTTAGTTATCTAAAACTAAGACAAAATTCATATGGCTAATGGCAAGTGTAAATTGGCATTTAGACTGAATAAGTTGAGCAAAATAGCATCAACCACTTATTGAATCTTCTAATAGGTACTAGAACAGCTTATTTTTAAAAAGTCAACCTTTGCTATTTTTTACAGAATAGAATAATGCACTCATAGCTTCTTAAAGGTCACTAAGTTAGAGTGATTATAGGATAGCATGATAGGTCAGCAAGAAGAGTCCATATTATTGAATCAATAATTATTTTACATATTTTGGGCTCTATCTGTGTATTATATAGAAACTGAGGTCAACTTGGATGAATTACAAAATGATAGGACCCAGTTACACAAAAGCCAAGAAAATGCTTCATTAAAAATTAGCCAGAAGCTATTTGAAGAGGACCAATGATATCATGAATGTGATTTCTTGATGTGCATGTGAGAGTTGGATTTGAGTGAGGCACTACTGTGCAATGACAATAGCCATCTGAATCTAGTAGCAAGACAAAGGTTTAAACAACTGACCCACAGCTCAGGATGCAGTAGGTGACTTTGATCTTTCTAAATTAAGGTCTTTCCCAGTTTTTAGTTTGTCTGAGCCTTGGTCCATAGAATAACTAAGAGCTACTTAAGAAGTTAGACAAAAGATGGTTCCACTTACTAGCCCCAAGATATGAGTTTTTGGCCTGAATAGAAAGTAATTGCTATTTATACTCATTCTAAGTCATTAAAACTTAAATAATATGAATCATAGAGGCTGGGTCTGGGCCTATTATTGACTGTTCAGTGAAAACCAGAATGATTTGGATTTAAAGGCATGTTCAAATAGCTCCATTTAAAACTCTTCATGTGCAACCATCAATCCAGCATCCCCAATATCCAGTATTTGAAATTACATGAACAAGTTATGACTATAAGAATAATTTCAAAACAGAAAAGTAAGTAAATAATATTCTTTCTTTGGTTGATATTCTCTTATCACAAATTTACGCTTAGAGAATTCTGCAAATATTTGTATCTACAGATATGAATAACACAGCCTCTAATTCCTTTCTAAGCACTAAAGGCAATAGTGTATTTAGGTATAAGACAGAATTTAGTTATTTCTATAGAAAATGAAGATGACATAAAAAACACTCACAGAAGTCCGGAAGAAAAAATGATAACACACCAAACCTTAATATGATTTTTCTATCTCTCTGATTAGTCCTACCGTTTCTCATGTTCCTCTATAGTCCCAAAGACACACAGTATCTTCTCTGTGAATTAGATTCTTCTTGAAAAGGAAAATAAAATAAAAATTTGATTTTCTATCAAAAAACCCAGTATTTTAATGTTTTAGAGAGTCTTAATTTTACTACTCTTACCCCCAAGAGACCTATACAAACACTGATCTTAAAGGCATGCTTTTCCTCATATATTCATGTAATTGATGTGGGAACTACCCAAATCATCCACCTATATCTATCTGTAATCCATCATGTATCAGTTCATTTAGAAATAATACCAGTATTTTACTCATATAGACTCTCACCACCCAGTCTGGTATGTTCTTCTTACCTTTTATTCTGGTTTGTCTGGTATGTTCTTCTTACTTTTATTCTGGGCCAATCAGATACTTAGTAACATGACTGTGAAGACCCATTTACAATTGTCATTCATCAAAAGATCTACATTTATTATTATACCCCCTGTAATTTAGGATAATATTCTAATAGAGAAATTAGAAATACTGAAAGTATATGAATGAGCCACATGCATTTTCAAGATTTATGAGTTCCATATGAAGGACATATGACACAAAATGTTAAAGCAGAAATCACAGTGTTATGGAGCTGGCCTTAAAAAGATAATTGTAGAATGTGAAGAAAAGAAAAAAAGAAAGACTAATTGTAAGTGTAAATCAAATAACAAATGGAGAGGAAGAATTGTGTGGGTTGAGAAAAGTAGATAGACTTTGAAATCACATTTTCATTGACAGTAAAAAGGTACAGAAGGAACATAACAGCTGAATGTTTTCAATGCTGTATAAATACTGTTTAGCTTAAACGTGTTTGCCCATTTTGGCAAATTCTTTTTTCCCTCAAGTATTACATACTAAACAAATTATCCTACTTATTATATCTCTGTACTTATAAGTCCTTTTTACATTCTTCTTTGCAAATGCAACAGTTCACCAGAAAATAACTTCTTCTTCTTATTCTACAATCTAATATTGTATCTTGCTTTTCTTGTGAGGAAGAAATTATTATCTAAATGTGTTTCAGGATAGTTTCATATCTCAGCAATTGCTACTGACCAACAATTTCTTAAAAGGCAAAAATACTGTAAATTGAAACTGAAGGAACATTTACAACCAGTTAAGCCTTTAATTATATATACATATATGTAATCATAAACACATACTCTATTATTATTTAATTGGATTCCTTATTACTTTTCTGATACTGAGAGTATAAAAAGTACACAATAAAATTCCTTATTGTTTACTGTACTAGAGACATGTAGAAAGCTCCCAAATTAAAATCTCTTATTAGCAAAGGATTCCTCTAATTACTTATAATTATTTGTGGGCTACAATTCAGAACCTCAAAAACACCTTGAATAAAAGCATTATCTTTTGATAAGTTTCCCATTATTTTATTTTTTCACTTTTATTTTATTTTCCCATAGAGTAAATCTTCTCAAATTGTGGCTTGCAACTCATATGGGTCACAAAAATGAATGTGGGTGTTGCAAAAATTTTGGCAATAGTAAAATGTTTTTGAACTTAAAAAACAAAAATTCAAAATCAAATGCAATATGAATCTGAAGTATTTTTAGCAGTGCTTACTCTTATTGTATTGCATGATTCCAATGTAACCTTGATTCTGAACACACAACATGTGCATATTACAATGTGCATGCATAGATGCTTCCAGAAATACTTCAGCTCAGATTTGAGTTGGGGTTGTGTAATAATTTCTGGGGCAAAAAGTGGTCATGAGTAGAAAAAATTTAAGAGGCCCTGCTATAGAGTACTTTCTAATAAATTCCCACTTATTTATGTAGATTTGGCTAGATATTGCTGGTTCTGAAAGTAGATTTTGGCACCCCAAAAAAAGATTGGGACATGGAGGGTGAGGATTTCTATGACTTTACTCCCAAATTTCCATAGCACATGAGAGTAGCAATTTAGCAAGTAGTATTCCAATAATATACACAAGCTAAGAACCTCCATCAGAAGTAGTGGGTTTGATCTGGGAGGATTTTGTTTTATCCCTCCCACAGATTCCCAGAAAGGAAAGAAGGGAAAGTCTCATTAATAACAACAGTTGTCATTTATCTAGTTTTAAGGTTTGCAAAGCACCTTTCATATATTATTTCAGTTGAGTTTCATAGATTAATGAAGTTGATGATACAGATACTGTTATTACTCATTTCACAAGATAAGTACATGGGCTTACAGAACCTAGAGAACTTGCTTCTGATTATATAGCTAGTAAAGATCACAGACAAGATTTGAATCTAACTCTCTTTGATACAAAATCCAGCAATCTATTCCACTCTGATTCTCATGATAGTTTATTTTCATTGGCTTCATGTTGTATTTTGAGTTGAATTTAATTTCTTTTGCTTGGCATTCAAAGCCTTCTATAACCTGACATTAATGCAACTTTACAGACTTAGTTCATACAGCTCTGCTCCAAGCATTCTACTCCTCCAGCCAAGGGAGGATATCCCAAAATGAATGTTTATTACACTGTTGTATCATAGTGGACAAATTGAGGGATATGGTAAATAAATAACTTGTCCATAATAATAAATTAGATTAGAATAAAGCTAAAACTGGAATTCAAGGATTTCTAACTTAGTTAGTCTGCAACTTTCCCTCCCCTCGACCAAAGAGAGATCTAGATTATATTTGATGGAGAAAAAATGAAGTAAAAGCTATGCTAATGGTGGTAAGCATTAGTTCTAATTTAACTTTACAGAGCTTTACAGTCACATGCGCATCTGTTTGTGTATGTATTCAGAAAGCACAGCTATCAATTTAAAATAATGCCTTTAAAAGTAAACACTTTAACTGAAGGATGAGCCATTGACTTTTATAGGACTCATCTCCAACAGGCAACTGAATTTGTATAGGCAAAACCATAGTATTTCTACCACTGGAAGTGATATTCTGTCTACTTGCTATTTTCTGGAGGAATAGAGTGGGGAGGAAATGTCAAATAAGTTTTTAATAGGAAGGTGACTCTTCTTTAAAGAGACCGGAAAGCAATGATTAAAGTATTTTGACTTCTAAGGGATAAATGTATGCTCAGACTCTGGTTGAGACTTTGAGATACTGCTTACATTTTGATATTTCCTGGTACCCAGTTGTGTCAAGTAACTGCTGTTCTCCAACCCATTTATTACCTTTATGACTCAATGGTTAGCTGTTCTCTTCATGAGAAGATATCCCAGGTTATGGCTATGGTTTGTTATTTGTCTGCCTATTTATGGCTCTGTATTTCTTTTTCTTTTTCTCTACCTTTCCTTTTTCTTTCTCCAGTCACAAAAAGAAATAGGACATTGTTTCTCGATGTTCTGGAAATGTAAATCAAAGCTACCCTGTTGAATGACTGTTTTGCAAACATATTTGTGTGGCTTATATGTTCATAATAAATAGGACTATCATTACATGTGGTAAGAGAAGAAAATCACAGGCTGCTAAAACATTTGAGATACTCAGGAAAGGATCTGCTTGCTTGTCATTTGGTATTTTTTCCGTTACATGTAAACCAAGGTCTTATCTAAGGAAGATAGCTATTATTCTGTCTTGACACTACAAACATATTTGACATGTACTGAACTCACTAATATGGAAACTAACAGTATGGAAGTTCTATTTTCATATTATTTTTCTAATGCATGAGTTGGAAGTTTAGGATTGTTCAGGATTTTTAAGGATTGATTTTTGCAATATTAATCTATTAGAGCTTGAAACTACACTAAGACTTTTAAAACACTTTGCATATTTATGAATATATTGTCATATGTATATATACATATACACACATATATATACATATATACATACACATGTATAGCATACACATACACACATATACATATTTATGTTCCCATTCCAAAAGTTAAGGTTGTCAGATTTTGATAAACTGAATAATTTAAAACAATTCAAGAAGATTTACTATTTGGAAGAATACTGATGGGAATATTTTTGTAATGTGAAGAATAACCTATTTGCTTTTATCTACCTTTTACTCTATTATACCTCTGCTCTGTTTTGTAAGTTTACATTTGGATATTTCAGGTTTTATTCATTTAACAAACATTCATTACATGCAAACTATTTGTAATTCAAAATAATTTACATAGGCCTATATTTTATCATAACTGGGCCCAATTCAATTCAACATACATTTAGTAAGCCACTACTATAAGATGTGGGTACAAATAATTTAAATGGATGACTTCCTACAAAAATAGGCTTCCTAGATTAACAGAGGAGGAGATAAATTGCTTAAATAGTGCCATTTCAGAAAAAGAAATTAATCAACTCCCCAGGAAAAAATCCCCAGGACCAGATGGATTTACATGTGAATTCTACAAAACATTTAAAGAACAATTAGCTCCAATGTTATATAAACTATTTGAAAAAATAGGGGATGAAGGAGTCCTACCAAACTCCTTTTATGACACAGACATGGTACTGATTCCTAAACCAGGTAGATCGAAAACTGAGAAAGAAAACTATAGACCAATTTCCTTAATGAATATTGATGCTAAAATCTTAAATAAGATATTAGCAAAAAGAACTCAGAAAATCATCCTCAGGATTATACACTATGATCAAGTAGGATTTATACCAGGAATGCAGGGCTGGTTTAATATTAGGAAAACTATTAGTATAATTGACCATATTAATAACCAAATTAATAAAAAACATATGATCATCTCAATAGATGCAGAAAAAGCATTTGATAAAATCCAACATCCATTCCTATTAAAAACGCTTGAGAGTATAGGAATAAATGGACTATTCCTTAGAATAATCAGGAGCATATATTTACGACTGTCAGTAAGCATAATATGCAATGGAGATAAACTGGAACCTTTCCCAGTAAGATCAGGAGTGAAATAAGGTTGGCCACTATCACCATTATTATTCAATATAGTACTAGAAACGCTAGCCTCGGCAATAAGAGCCAAGAAAGAGATTCAAGGAATTAGAGTAGGAAATGAGGAAATCAAACTATCACTCTTTGCAGATGACATGATGGTATACTTAGAGAACCCCAAAGACTCTGCTAAAAAGCTATTAGAAATAATTCCGAACTTTAGCAAAGTTGCAGTATACAAAATAAATCCACATAAATCCTCAGCATTTTTATATACCACCAACAAAATGCAACAGCAAGAAATACACGGAGAAATTCCATTTCAAACAAATGTTGAGTGTATAAAATATTTGGGAATGCATCTACCAAAGAATAGTCAGGAATTATATGAGAAAAATTACAAAACACTTGCCACAAAAATAAAGTCAGATTTAAATAATTGGAAAGACATTCAGTGCTCTTGGATAGGCCGAGAGAATATAATAAAGATGACAATACTCCCTAAACTAATCTATTTATTTAGTGCTATACCAATCAGATTCCCAAGAAACTATTTTAATGACCTAGAAAAAAATAACAACAAAATTCATATGGAAGAATAAAATTTCAAGGGAACTAATGAAAAAAAAAGTCAGATGAAGGTGGTCTAAGTGTACCTGATCTAAAGCTATATTATATAGCAGCAGTCACCAAAACCATTTGGTATTGGCTAAGAAATAGACCAGTCGATCAGTGGAACAGATTAGATACAAAGGACAAAAAAGGGTACATCTATAGCAATCTAATTTTTGACAAACCCAAAGATCCCAACATTAGGGATAAAAATGCATTATTTGAAAAAAACTGCTGGGAAAACTGAAAATTAGTATGGCAGATATTAGATATGGATCCACACTTAACACCATATACCAAGATAAGATCAAAATGGGTCCATGATTTAGGCATAAAGAATGAGATCATAAATAGATTAGAGGAACAGAGAATAGTCTACCTCTCAGACCTGTGGAGGAGGAAGGGATTTATGACCAGAGGAGAACTAGAGATCATTTTTGACCACAAAATAGAAGATTTTGATTACATCAAACTAAAAAGTTTCTGCACAAACAAAACTAATGCAAACAAGATTAGAAGGGAAGTAACAAATCAGAAAATATTTTTACAGTTAAAGGTTCTGATAAAGATCTCATTTCCAAAATATATAGAGAACTGCCCCTAATTTATAAGAAATCAAACCATTCTCCAATTGATAAATGGTCAAATGATATGAACAGACAATTCTCAGATGATGAAATTGAAATTACATCCACTCATATGAAAGAGTGTTCCAAATCACTACTGATCAGAGAAATGCAAATTAAGACAACTCTGAGATACCACTACACACCTGTCAGATTGGCTAAGATGACAGGGACAAATATTGATGAATGTTGGAGGGGATGTGGGAAAACTGGGACACTAATACATTGTTGGTAGAGTTGTGAAAGAATCCAGTCATTCTGGAGAGCAATTTGGAACTAGGCCCAAAAAGTTATCAAACTGTGCATACCCTTTGATCCAGCATTGCTGCTCTTGGGCTTATATTCCAAAGAAATACTAAAGAGGGGAAAGGGACCTGTATGTGCCAAAATGTTTGTGGCAGCTCTTTTCGTAGTGGCTAGAAACTGGAAGATGAATGGATGTCCATCAATTGGAGAATGGTTGGGTAAATTATAGTATATGAAGGTTATGGAATATTACTGCTCTGTAAGAAATGACCAGCAGGATGAATACAGAGAGGTTTGGAAAGATTTACATCAACTGATGCTGAGTGAAATGAATAGAACCAGAAGATCGCTGTACACTTCAATGCTGTATGAAGATATATTCTGATGGAAGTGGCTATCTTCAACATAAAAAAGATCCAACTCACTTCCAGTTGGTCAATGATGGACAGAAACAACTACACCCAGAGAAGGAACACTGGGAAATAAATGTAAAATATTAGCACTACTATCTAGCTACTCAGGTTACTTATACCTTCGGAATCTAATACTTAATGTGCAACAAGAAAATGGTATTTACACACATAGTCATCTAGGGGAGGGAGTAGAGGCAGGGAGGGGATAATTTGGAAAAATGATTACAAGGGATAATGTTATAAAAAATTACTCATATATATATATATATATATACTGTCAAAAATTATAATAAAGTGACTTTGTTTTCAATAATAATATAAAAAAGATGTGGATACAAATAGGAAAAAAAATCACATCCCCAACATGTTGAGAGACTCTATTTGGCGAAGTCAAAGAAAAAAATCTGCCTTGTGTATGATGCAAGATGCAAAAGTAGGTTATGTGAACATAATATCACAATGAGATAAAATTAATTGTCAGAAAGCTGACCAATTGCATAGCAGGTATATATAAGGAGAAGGAATGTAAAAGAAAAAAAATGAATGAATGATGATTAAAAAGAATTGGAGAGAGTGGGAATTAAGACTGGAACTAAGAAGACATACCTTGTAAACATAGTTCTAAGTTGGATTCATTCATTTATTTGATAAATATTTAATAAGTTCTTGTCTTGTGCATAGTTCTAGACTAAACATTACATGATATGTGAAATGGATTGGGAAAGAGCATTTATTTTAACATTATGTGCTAAGCACTTGACAAATATTTTACTCAGATCTCATAGCAACCCTATAAGTATGACAGAAATCCTATATTTTAATTCAGTCTGTAATTTTATAGATGCTTAGGTAGAGACACAAAATATGTCAAAAGAATCTCATGGTTGGATGAAAGAGAAACAAACAATTTGGACCCTTAGGAGGCTAGTAGGAGAAAAATTGTGGCAAGAACTCTGAAGTTGTCACTGAAGAAAAAGAAAGTAAAGATTTTATTTTTCTCAAATATTTGGTACTGGTAGATAAGCCAGGAGTTAAAAATAAGAACTAAATTAATGTAGTAAGCTGGATAGAATTATACTCAGTAACTTCTGTGTGGCTTCATTTTACTTACCTGTTAAGAACAGTCACAGAGAGGGTACCAACTTCTTAGTTGCTTCTCTCTTTCTGCAAACTGCCTGGATGATGATTGACAAAAGATGGATGATGTCTTGACAAAAGGATGTCAAGACAAGAGATGTTTTTGCCTTTCTTTGCATTTTAATAATTCACACAATGTCTGGCACATAGTAAGTGATTAATGATTGATTTAAAGATTATATTATAGATATGCAGGATGGTCTCTAAAAAGGAATCTGCCAGTAGTCAGTGAAAGTTAACATTTGTGAAAAATGGTGTCCTCCTACCTGTGGACCACCATAGGCTAACACACAACATTCAAGACACATAGTTTTCCCTTAATACTCAGTATATCTTTGGATTCTCCTGTTCAAAATAAAATACGTTTTTTTTTTTCCAAACCATTATATTCTGGAACCAATTTCCAATCTACTTATTCATATTTAAATCAGACTACTTATTTTGCTATTCAGACATCCAGAAAATAGAGTGAGATTTACTTATTTGAAAATTACTCAATGTTTTAATTGAACACACACGTCACTTTCCCTCATTTTCTTAATAATTGATGATATGTTTGCTTACAGAATGTTCTAGGGAATACTATGTGATATAATACCTTCAGAATATTCCTAAATGATATTTTGAGGAGTTTAAAAGAATTAATTTTTCTTCCTAAATGCCTAACTCAGAAATCAACATTCTAAAAATTATGTGATAGGGCAACACATACCTCAATTTTACTGGCTAGAGAAAGATATGTCAGTCAGACACTGTGTGTATATTCCTATTGGACAAGATTTAAAAGTCATTTTGTGCTTTTTAGCCTATCAAAGGAGTATGGCTTATTAGTAGGATTTCAGCAACATGAAGCAGCATGGCCAATGGGATAATTGGTGGGCCAGGAGCTCTAGATTCAAAACTTGCTTCTGAAACTAGCTATGTAACTAGATAATCACCAGCTCTCAGAATCTCAGTTTTCCCCATCCCTAAAATGGGGATAATAAATATTTTTATTCTTTATTTTACAGGAATTGTCAGGTAGCTGCTTTGTAAATGTGAACCATTGTTATTATTTCAACTGAAGTGTTATGCTCCTAAAAAAGTATTATAGAGTTGCCATTACTAAAACTAAAGGGGTAATGTTATTCAAAATAGCTGTCTTAGAGAGACAAGTGTGGTATAATATATAAAGTGCTGAACTTGAAGTCAGAAAAACCTGGAGTCAGATCTCCTCTCAAATGTCAATAGCTGTGTGACTCAAGATTCTCATTCAACCTAAAGGGATTAATAGCATCTGCCTCAGAGTGGCTATGAGGAACAAATGAAGAGATGCATAGATAAAGTGCTTTACAACTATAAAGTGTTATTCAATGATGTTTAGTTATTTTTAGTCATATTTTATGCTTTATTGGCCCCATTTTGGATTTTCTTGGCAAAGATATTGACAGATTTGCCATTTCCTTCTCTTGCTCATTTTACAGATGAGAAAACTGAGGCAAATAGGTTTATGTGACTTGCTCAAAGTCACACAGCTAGTAAATGTCTGAGACCAGATTTGAACTCAGGAAAATGATTCTCTTTGACTCCAGAATGTTATATAAATGTTAGCTATCATTCCAAGACATAAATAGAAATGTTGGTTGAAAATTGCTTTTATTTATTTCAGTGGTAATCTTTTTTTTTTTTTTTAACCTTTTCTAAGGTATTTTTCCTTTGTAGCTGACGGAACTGTATTTTTTTTAAACTACAAGAATATATGAAAAAAGTTTTTTTTTAAATTCTACTATGTATCACCTGGAATCATATCTAAAAGAATCACTGATGGCCATATCAGAGAGAAAAAGGGCACTCAAGTATATATAGCATCCATTTCAAATAATGAATAAGTAAGGCAAGAAGAAAATTCCAGCAGTAATATTATTAGCACTTACTGCAAGGATGATCTGAAGAGAACTGTGTGCCACTTCTATGTACTGGTATTCAAGCAAACACCCTGAGACCGTGATATAGCGATGGTCCTCTGGGGCCCAGTCGGGGGCTGGAGTCACTGATGTCACAGTACATCCTGGGCCATTCTCCATCCACCAAGAACGGTGCATTGAGATATTAAAAGTCAGAATCAGATCTGTTTCCTGTAAGAAGATAATTTAGAGGGGAGAGAATTAATTCTTGAATATTAGCCTGCATATTCTAGGTTGACAACTGTTTTATTTTATTTATTTATTTTTGTTTGTTTGTTTGTTTCCAATTCACTGTGAGAGGTGATCTCAGCCATCATATTGAAGGGGGAAGTATCAAAAGTAAAAAGCAATCAGCTCCATTTAAAGATTATGTGTCTGTGGACTCCACTTCTGAAGATTCGTCTGACAGACATAGTGCAATGAAAAATATCATATTAGAAGTGGCTCAGCAGGAAAAAAATTTCCCATATCTTACATTGCTTTCAGCAGTGGAGAGCATTAGTACTTAGGGACTCCTAAAGATTTCAAAGTGTGACCATTGAACCAGTTTTACCACTTTGGATCTGGCATAATTCCATTTTGTTATGTAACTTCTGTGCATTTCCTTTCTCAGAAGTACTTACTTTGGGGAAAAAATAAGAAAAATACTGATTTGGAATTAATTCTTTTTGGAAATTCAGGGTCATTTTGCATTTGGTCATGACTAATGGTACAACTGATAATAGCTTTCCCAAATGAATTCACAAATAATGTGACTCAGACTTACCATTGCAGCCTCTTTAGTATCTTACACAATTACTGACCATAGCAAAAGTTTAATCATTTCCCAACATAGGAGTTGCCATTACTTTCTTTTTGAGAAAAAAAAAAAAACAACTAGGGTGCATTCATCTATCTTCATGAGGATGGAAGCTACATCTTGATCAGTAAACATTTATTTTTAAATGATGGATTATGTATTGGATATATATATATATATATATAATATATATATATATATATATATATATATATATATATATTATATGACATAGAAAAGAAGTGGATGGCATGATCATGATCACTACCTTTTAGGAACTTATAGGTATTCATAAATATGTAAATATTTAAAGGAAAAAATAGAAAAGACTAAACACATACACATAAAGTGTGTGAGACTGAATGAGAGTGACTAAGAGAGGAGGGGCAGAGAGAGTCAGAGACAGTGAAAATAAGAGAGAAAAAGAGTCATAGACAAAGGGAGACAGAGATAGAGAAAGAGAAAGAAAGGAGAATTAGAAACTCCTTTAGAGAGAGACAGAGAGACAGAGAATCAAAGAAGGAAAGACAGGGAAAGAGAGAAAGAAGAATTGGAAACTCCTTTTTAGAAATATATGTGTGGATACTCTGTAATTTGGGAAATGGTAAGAATATAAAATTATCATCCTTATTATTGTTGTTACCAAGAACTAGAAGTCTTACAATTATACAACAACTATTTTTTTCAACAAGATTTCACAAATATTTTGACATTAGATGTTTATAGAAAGCATTGTAGATAGGGTAATAAATAAGCTGTGCTTTTATACTGAAGGAAACTAAAGTGCAGAGGTGCTTAAATCCTTTACTGAATTTACTCATAATAAGAGGTATATTCAGTATAAGAAACCAAATCTCCTAATTCCTGTCTCTGCCTCCCTTTTTGCTAGATTATATAGAAAGAATGAAATGACAGAACTGAGGTGGGAATGGCTTGGAAAGACATAGGTACAGGAGAAGATTCTATATAACCAGAGCAGATAGGAACCACTTGCTATGCATATATAGGCTTTCCAGAAATGTGAATTTATGAAAATAAATAATAATTTTAGGGTCAATAAATCTAGATGGAAAGTAGAATTATCCCAAAGTAAAGTGGCTGCTATTTTGGAGAAAAAAGTAATCATTTAAATTTCATCTTTGATCATTTCAATGACCTGGCTGACTGCCATACTGAGGGGACCTGGATTCTAACTGGATGCTACTGAGGTTTTCTATGTCTTGCAGATCACTTCATCTTTGAGGACCTAAGTTTCCTCATCTGTAAAATAAAACGCTGGCCTAGATGGTTTCTAAGGTCCCTACTATCTGTGAAAACACATGAGATAGACTCAAGATTGATATCATGTCACACAGAGGGAGAAAAGCATTTCTTGCTCCTTGTAAATAAAAGCTGAAAGACACTTAAGGGATCACTGTGTGCACATTTGAGATGTATCTTTAGCAGTTAATTTTTATGATCATAATTCTTTTCAAATATAGCAAGAAAAAGCTATAATTTCTTCAGCATGCTTTTTACCAGTGTAGACTAAACTGCTCAATTTTGACAGTAAATCCTATCCAGGTGCCTGAGGCTTAAAGTGATTTGCTAGGTTCATAGGTTCACATTGCGTGTGTGTGTATGTGTGTGTGTGTATATTTGTATGAAAAGTGAGATTTGAACAAGTCACTATCTCTGCAAACTTTAAAATAAAAGTAAACTATTCAGAATTGAATTTGAAACTTATACAATCTGAACTGACTTAGTGTTTTCTACCATATAGTTTTTATAGTGAAACTGTCCTTTGGGAACCAAGATGAGACAACCTTGGAGATGTAGAATAGGAATTTGCCTTCTGTATTATATGATTATTTTCTGTAATGAATTGAAAGACAGGGGTTTCCCCAAAAGAAAAATCATTAGGGGACTCCTATTCCTAATAGAATATCCTTAGAAAAAATAAGGGACACTGGCTTTTTTGGATATTGAAATTCTTGGTTTCCTCTGAGGCTCAAATCAAGTCCTATTACTGCTGGAGATTTTATTTGATGCCTCTGTTGCTACCATATTCTTCAAGGTTCACCTTATATTGGATTTGTGTATGTCCTGTAACTGTACATGTTCATGTGATCTTCCTCACTGGAATGGAAGTTTTTGAAATCAGGGATAGTTTCACTTTTGTCTTTGTAACCTTAGCACTTAGAATGTTGATTGGCATGTAATAGGAAAAATATTAATAAATTCTTGTTAAAGGATTGATTGCAGAGTGTGAGATACAAAGCACCAAACTTTGAGAAGTAGAAAGGTGCATTGTAGCTTCAGTTCTGTGACTTGTAAACTGTCTAATGCTGGGCCTCTCTGAACCTCTGTTTCTTTACTTTAAAAAATGAAGTGTTTGAACTAGATTAATAGCAGATGATAGTTTGGCTCTAAAATTGTGCAATACCAGGTAATTTTATTCAAGACAAAAAAGAAAAGACAATACAATATGAAACAGGAAAATAACTTTTTTTTTTTAAAGAGGCTTGGAAATAGGGAGCACAATCTGCGTTCTGCATTGTTATATTGTGAGAGCAATTTGGAACGATGCTCAAAGGCTAAAAACCTGTGCAAACTCTTGGGGTCTGCATCCCAAAGAGATCATAATAATGGGAAAAGGACCCATATGTGCAAAAATGTTTGTAGCAGTTCTTTTTTTGTTGTAACAAGGATTTGGAAATTGAGGTTATGTCCATCAATTGGGGAATGGCTAAGTTATGGTATATGAATGTAATATAATGCTATCATTCTATAAAAACTAATAAGTAGGCTGATTTCAGAAAAGCCTGGAAAAAGTTATATGAACTGATGCTGAGTGAAGTGAGCATAACCAAGAAAACATTGCATATAGAAACAACAAAATTATGAAATGATCTATTAGGATAGACTTAGCTATTCTCAGCAATACAATGATCAAAGACAATTTCAATATACCTGTAATGGAAAATGCCATTTGCATTAAGAGAGAGAACTATGGAGACAGAATATAGATTGAGGGATACTATTTTTACCTTTTTAAAAAAAATGTTTTTTTCTTTCTTGTGTTTTTTCTCTTTTGTTCTGATTTTTATTTTATAACAAG
Source organism: Sminthopsis crassicaudata (assembly GCF_048593235.1). NCBI lineage: Eukaryota > Metazoa > Chordata > Mammalia > Dasyuromorphia > Dasyuridae > Sminthopsis > Sminthopsis crassicaudata. The sequence continues at coordinate 175,619,075 of NC_133620.1, forward strand.
ACTTGTATGGAAATATGTTTAAAATGATTGTACATGTATAACCTATATCAGATTGCTTGTTCTTTTGGGGAGAGGGTGATGAGGGAGGAGGAGGGAAAAAGAAAATTTGGAACTCAAAATCTTAAAAAAATGAATGTTATTGAAAACTATCTTTGCATATAATTAGAAAAATAAAATGTTATTGAATTTTTAAAAAGCTTTCTTGTTCATATTTTATGTGTCCAGAGAGGTTTCCTATTAAATTTAACCAAAATAAATAAATTTAAAATCGTATTTCTGACTCCTTTCAATAGTTGAGTGGTTAGTTTCAGAAACCTTTGGCATAGTTTGGTCTCTGCCCAAATTTCCTTTCTACTATCCCTATATAAACTATCTAGATGATAATTATTAAAAAGCTTTAAAACCACTCAACTAGGAGCATTATTAAGTCTTAATAATAAGAAAATTTCTTGAAACTCAAATAATTCGAGCTCATGTTTTCCATGATTTAGATGTGAGAAACATTTAAAACATAAAGTACATTATAAACAGCTCTATAGGAAGACTTTTAAATTTAATTATAATTATACTTCCAAATCAGTATGGTGACAAGTAGACAAACATCTCATACTCTAACCATTCTTTTAGCTTTGCAAGTCTTCCAAAAGTTTACGTCAAGGTCTCTATTATTGGCCATGTCATTTTTCAAAATGACTGGTTTTGATAGTTTATATAAACGCTGTTATTAGTACTAAAACATGGCTTCAGGCAGGGGATGAATGCATGGAGATCAAAACAATGAATTGAATGACTTCAAATAAGAAGTGCTTCTATGAGAAAAAGTGAATGGCAAGTAAATAGGAAAATGACATTATCAAACATTTACTGTTTGAAGATGTAACTAAAATTTACTCTATTGCTTGTACCAATTGAGGAAGAGACTATATATATATATATATATATATATATATATATATATATATATGTGTGTGTGTGTGTGTGTGTGTGTGTGTGTGTGTGTGTGTGTATTGCTGATAAAACAAATGAGTTTCAACTGCATAGAGTAGAGCATGAAAGTTGAATCCTTGAATCAGGAATTGAGAGTTATCTTTACAATGCTCAACTGCAGTTTTTTAATCACCAAGTTTGCCTTTTAGTACAACAGGGATTAAAAGTCATTCTTGAAAAAGGCTTATAATCATAAAATCAAATTTACTGACTTTTTTGAGCCATTTGGCAATTTTGAATATTAGGTATTATCAAAATGTGAAATAGTAATAACTTGTCTTTTTATCACTAGAGATTTGTCAGTAATTCATTGTTTTTCACTTAAAATTTTCATTTAAAGAAAGTCATATATATCTATATGGCATTGAAAGAATATTTTAGAAACCGGAAAAACAAAAGGATTTGGTAGTGAATTAACTGTTGAAAAGATGCCTCCAATTTCAGATAGTTTTTTGCTAAGGCAGAAGTCATGGTTATAGTCACAGCAAGGGAACGAATACAGTATGACTATCTTCTCCCCTCTTGTTTAGCCCTTTTGCTTGCAATTTATTTAGCTAACATTTCACCTCACTGACAGATGTATCAGATACCACCAGGATGGCTCTTTATAAAGGGAATTTATGACTGTCATTATCAGCATTAACAAACATTTATTAAGCATGGCCTTTATATAAGAAACTATTAGCACAGCAGGGAAGGCAGTGTAGCTGAGTTGAAGAAAGTAGCTTTGGCCAATAGCCTTAAGGAGGGTACTACCTTCTCACTCAAGCTGAGGCTTCCTGAAATCACCACACTTAATGAGGGAAAAACCAGGTTGCTATTACTGCTGACTGAAACATATCTAATCACACTGTGTATAACACACTGTGTTTAGAGGTGGAAGAAAGAAAGAGACCTGGTCTTTGTAGAAAAACAAGATGGATTTAGGATCTAGGAGTTCTGGCTGTTTTGCATTTTCTTTCTGTAGAATCAAAATGAAAATGATTACTTTTAATTTACACCAGGCATTAAGGTACACAATGGTCTTAGCTCAGAATCAGTCTGTGAACTAGACAACAAATTAGGTGACACAGTAGATAGAGCTCAGGATCTGAAATCAGGAAGACCTGAATTCAAATTCTACCTCAGACTTACTAGCAGTGTGATTGTGAACAAAGAACCTAACCTCTGACAGTAGTTCCCACTACTGTCAAATGTTAATTGGGGGTAATAATAGCGTGTATCTCCCAAGGTTACATAATAAGTAAACAATATAAAGTTTGCATTTTGCAAATCTTAATGTGTTATATAAATGGTAGCAATTATTATTAGTTTTTATTATCAAAGGCAGAGGATCTGAGGTTCAAAGAAATTAAGTGACCTTATGTCTCATATCATATGAATATTACATCATTGAACTAGGCTCCAACTTTCTGATTCCAAAGTTGGTACTCCATCTGTCACACCACACAATTCTATCTTAATTATTACTTTTATTTTTATTGTGCTTTGTGCTTTGCTAAATATTTTCCTCATTTCAGCTCTGCATAGTACTTAGCACAAATATTGTGATCTCTATTTTACAGGTGAATATCTTGAGAATGAAAGAATGAAATTGAATATTCAGGTTAACAAGAACAAACATCATAAAGAGGACTAAACTTGTTTTGTCTAGTAAAATTCTGTTAGAATTCTCCTCTCTGCCTAGTTGATATGGAAAGAACTCTGATATCTTAAAATGTGGGGAACACCAAGGAGACTGGGATGAGACACATCTTTTACAAGATATGTCCCTCAGGTAATACTTTAATTAAGTCCCAGTTGATAGATGTATAACAAAATTCTAAATAAGATTTTTGAGTTGGACAATAGTGAAATTATCAGTAAATATGAGGTCACCTAGTTCAGGTCCTAATCTATTCTCTTACTAGGAGCATCATAATAGCTTCCCAACTTGTAGCCATATTTTAGGTTTTTTTACTCCCTGACTAATCAAAGAGTTCATCTGTAGTTGTCCTGATATATATCTTGCCCCCTGGACTTAAGTGGCTCTGGAAGAGATCTTGAGGCTGGTCATTTTGCACAGCCCTCCCTCACTTAAATTCAATTCACTTACAGGTCATAGCAACGACTTCTTGATGTCATGACCCTCTTTGAGAAAGAAGAATAAAAAAAATCAACCTTTCCACTCTCTAAGCCATCTCCCCTATAGCTGAAAATCAACTTTTCTAATAAATAGTTTCAAATATTCCACTCCTCTTGGTGCTCAAGAAGCTGTAATAACTCCAAATTGCTTCTAGGATAAAATGCAAACTTGTATTTACACTCTGGCTCAAGTTTACCTTTTCATGTTTATTGAACATTACTTTCGACTTACTCTATTTTCTAATCTAATAGGACTACTTGCTATTTTCCATGAGTGACATTTGATGTATAGTCTCCATGCCTTAGTATGGAGATATGTACTTATACTTGGTAAACATTCCCATTCTGAGCATCCTCTTATATAATTCTTAACTTGTGTTCCCTTCTATAGAAGGATGCCCCCAATGACAATTTTTTTTCTTCCCTAGAAATTAATTTTTGTGGATCATTTATTTATGTTTCTATGTATATGTTATTTACCTCCAATAGAATGTAAGCTTTTTGAAATCAGGAACTGTTTCTTTTTTGTCTTTTTGTTCCTAGAATCTAGTACAGTCATAGAATATAGTAGAAACTTAATAAAGACTTGCTAAATGTTGAATAAAAGTGTCAGTTTGGAAATTCAGGTAGTTCTGTGAAGGATAAAATAGAAAGGAGAGAAATTAGAAGTGCTGAAACCAATGGAAATAGGAAATGAAAATAGGAAAGTGTCTTAAATCAAGACAATAATGAAGTCTCAATAAAGGTCAGTCACTTAATCTCAACATTCCAGTTTACTCTTTAGGTGCCACAATTTTCTTATAACAGAGCCAGGCAAAGCACCATTTTTAGATTATCAATGGATCTTTTCAGCAAATACAAACATTCTCTTGTCTTCAAAATATTTATATTGCTGATGAATGTTGAAAAATATTTTAGGCCATATTTAAATAAGTAGTATTCTATAGACATGCTGCCCTATATATCTTATAAGTATTTCAATATATCCAAACTGGGCTCATGCTACCCCCTGCAAATCTTTTGCCCTTATTCTATCTTTATTTCTATTACTAATTATTCTTCCAGTTCATTAGGCTCAGAACTTGAGTTACTTTTGACTCGTTTGTCATTCTTGCTTCACCAAATGGACTCTTTTTATGACCTGTTGTTGTTTCTAACTTTAAAGTATTTTTCATTTTGCTTCATCCAACTGTATCTACAGTTGTTGAGGCAATTTTCTTCTCCCTTATGTAGCATTTAAAAAGGTCAAGAGACATAATTTCTGGATAAATTAATAATTTTTAATAATGCCATTGTTTAATAAAAGGATGGCCATTTGGCCATCTTTCTTTTAGATCAAAGACTACCACAGTTGTGGGCTCATAGCTTGTATGCCCATTGGAAGAGTTTTTCCTCAGAGAGGCAATCAATTGTGGTTAATAATTAATAAAAGAATGAATATTACAGCAAAAGGTTCAATTAGAACTTTTATTACATCACTCACTTCTTAAGTTATTCTCCACCTTGGGAAATCTATTCAAAGAACTGATCCCCATCCAAAGCTACATAGAGTACAATGCTTCTCCCTTTTGAGTGGGTTACAAACAAGAAAGTTAATCATCATCTTCCCTCAGACTCTTACAGTGACAGTTCAGAACTCTGAAATCCAGAGCTTTTGGAATAGAATTGTTTCCAGCCTAGAGCCCTCAGCCATGATCTTAGGAAACAAGTCCTAGTGATATGCAGCTTGGTGATTGTCCCTGCAGGAGATTCAGCCACAACTATTGAAGACCCAGAAAAGAAAATTCTTGTCACCAAAACCCTTGGAACTGCCCATGGTTCAATACTGGAAATGGATATAATTTTATCTATGTATTTGAAAAGACGTTTGAAAAAGGGGCATTACCTATAAGGTTGCTATCTAAGGACCAAGGGAGTTTTCCAAATGATTTGGAGCTGAAACTTTCCATATTAGTTATCTCCTCCATTAGAATATGAGGCCCCTTGAATGTCAGACTATCTAACTTTTACTTTTCTATTTGTATCCCCAGTGCTTAGCACAGTGCTTTGTGAATAGTAGATTTTTAATAAATGCTTTATTCATTGTCTTTTCTTTAAGGATTACATATTCTAGATATGATAAATTTTCTCTCTCTTTGTCTCTGTCTCTTCCCCCCACCTCTGATTTTTTTTGGGAGGGATGAGGCAATTGGAGTTAAGTGACTTGCCCAGGGTCACATAGTTAATAAATACTAAGTATCTGAGGTAAGATTTGAACAGGTTCCCTTAACACTAAGGCTGGTGCTGTATCTACTCTGTCATCTAATTGCCCCTAGATTCTCTCTATTTTTTGAAACTTTGCTGCTCTCCCAGCCCTTGGTACCAAGGTGCCTCCCACCCTTCAAACCCAACTTGTATACCATTTATTTCATGTGGTTTTGCTTGACTCCATCCCACTTCACACATACCTTCATGTCCAAGCTAAGAATGTTTTTTCTTCCTCAAATTTCTGATAGCAATTTGTTTTATTTTCTTATTCCCTTATCACTCTCTCCCTTGTGACATACTTATTTTTATGCATTACTTATCCTCCTTATTAGCTTGTCTGTTCTTTAAGTAGTTCTTTATGTTTGGTCTATTTATTTTCCAAGAATTTAGAATAGTATTTAGCACCTTATGTAGAACTTAATAAATATTTGTCATATTTATTAAATTGAATCATGTAACCTCCAAGTTTTAGAAAGTTTGTTTTAATAATTGAATAGAGTGATAGTGCCAGCTCTGTCATTTACAAATCACCATTCTGCTAAATCCTTGATTTCTTATACCAATTCTAGACTATATTTCTCTGATCCGGACCAGTCCTTATTGATGAATCCATGAAAGAATTATTAATTATTAATTACATTTCTATTTAATTAATTATTAATTAAGCATTAGCTATGTACCAAGTACTGTCCTAAGTATTAGAATAAAAATTGAAACAGTTCTTGCTTTTGAAGAGTTGACACTGTAAAGGGTAGTTAGAAATTTCAGAAAACTCAAGGGCACAGTGTCATACAGAGAATGCTAAGGTCCAGGAAATTTAGGATAAATCATTAGATCATATGTCAGTGCTTGGAGGTCTAGAAAGTGGAGCAGAATGATAAAGAGGAAGAACCAGATCTCAGGACACATCAAATCCATGGTCTTTCATCTTTTCAGATGGATTATAGTTTGTGACTCCCTGATCATTCAGGCAGTATGAGTATCTATGTCTACTTGTGTTCTCTGCTGCACCATGGAGAACATGATGTTATTGTACTCACCACAACTAGGAAATGGGAAATGGAACGGGGGGATAATTAGAAGGGGACTAGAGATTTCCTTCCACAGGGAAGAGGATGAGGGTGTCTGTGGCCAGTTAAGAAAAAAAAAAAAAAAAAAAAAGAAGCATTGGGATACACTGGGTACATGTGCTCTATGCCACCATCTAGAGTCCAGATGAGGTTTAGTGGTAATATTATGCCACAGTTTAATTGTTCTGCCTCAGTTTCCCTGGAATGTTCGACTTTACTTTCTCTGAATTGCTCTGTTTCAGTTTCCCTGAATTGCTCTGCCTCAGTCCCCCTGGTTGCAACTCCATTCCTGACCATTAGGACTGATATAAATTAGGGTTGGGAGCCTTGACCACTAGCATTCTGTAGAGCCATAAACTGCAGATGTTTAATCTCAGATACGGGGGAGTGGCTCCTATCTCAGACTGAGTGGCTCCTGGTCCTTCCAACTTATCAGAATTTATGATCCTTTCTTACCCCTAACTTATCAGAACCAAATTATGGTCCATTCCTGGAAGTTCCTGCTCACCAGAGCTCTAACCCCACCCTGCTTTTTTCCCCTGATCATTGGAGCCTTATAAGAATCCCTGGAATCCATCACTCACTGCTGGATGCTTTGAGACATGAGTCCAATCCAGACTAGGGGTAACACACATCCTGTTTTACCCCCAGCACAATTTCCCCTATCAAATAAAATATTAAAAACTCTCTAATCTCTATCTTGCCTCAGTTTCTCCAGCATTACAGTAAGAACAAGGGAAAGGGAAATGTCTCCCTCCTGATTCCTGTATCCATCAGCACCTGAATACTGGGCTGAGGTTGTTAGGTGTATTATATGCTTTCCTATATCCAACTGGTGCCCATCATGCCCCACATTTATACCCCCAACCTCAGGCATTTTCTTGCTTTCCTCCCTGCTCTCCCAGCTTCTATTTTTCTATTGAATGCTAAACAAACCAGTATTTTCATTGCTGTTAGAAATGATATATCATCCTTAACTTCCCAAACATAACACTTCCTGTTGGCCACTATCCTACCATAAGTCCTCTCTTCCCCTATTAAAGGTACTTTAGGGCAAAGATTATGTCATTTTTGTAATTATGTCCCTAATACTTAGCATATAGTGCATGCTAACAAAATGCTTTCTATGCACTCACTAACAGCAGAGGCAGTGTTTTATCTATTTTTATAACTCCCTAGCTGAACAAATTAAAGGCATTAGGTGTTCAATGAATGTTAGATGAAAAAATAAATGAAATAAATGAATATTCATTAAGTACCTACTGTGTACAACATTATGTTTAGTGATAAGGAAGTTATGGAGTTTAAATAAGACATAGGCTGTGTCTTCCTGTCACTCACAGTGTAATAGAGTGGTATGATATAGACAGATAAGGATAGTACAAAATTGCATGTGACTATTATATTAGAATGAATAAATATGCATGATGTTTGAATGTGATTTCAGTGGCTTTCTACCTACTAATGCCTACTACATGCTAAGTATTTTGCACTTTGTAATATATATTATTTATATGATATATGGGTTAATAATTTATATTATTAGTCAATTAATTCACATACATTTATTAAGTGTCCACTATGTGCCAGATATTGAGCTAAGCACTTGGGAAACAAAGGAAGGCAAAATACAATTCCATCACTCAAGGTGCTCATGATATAATGGGGAAAGATAATGAATAAGAAGATGAAAAAAAGAGAGGAATGAGTAGAAGTCGGTATGGGAAAGGATGTAGGCTACCTGGGTTAAGACGTGATGAAATCTTGCTGCTCTGGGAAATTATGTGACATAAACCCTTAAATAAAGGATCTGAAAGAATCTCTCTAATGTTTGCCCTCCACTATCTCTAGTCAGAAAGATGGAAGGGATGAGGAAAAAGAAGGCATTGAGTATTAGACAGGACAATTTTACATAACATCCATTTTATGATCATATTTCGAGTTATTATCAATTCCATTACCTTGCTTAATATCGATATTTTGGCAAAAGACTGATCACAATATTTAATGCCTTATTGGGCAGACCTGTGTGTTATCATTCACTGCTTATATCCTGCTGTTGATTTTATTATTCTATTTTTAATTTTAGTTGCTATCTCTTTCAACATGAAACCTGTTTTTAGTTATGAAAATTGTATTGCTAATTTTGCCCTGGTGCTGTATACAAATGTGAATAAAAACTACATTATTCAAGAAGATTGAAAGAAGGAATAAAAGATGTTTTGAGAAGACTATAATTATTACGGAAATCCCCTATTAATAGGTTGTTATGTTCTCTGGCTAATTTATCTACAGATCTCAAAGACATCCCATCAGTGAAAAGAAGAGCTTTACTTTCAAAGACTAGTTGAAGAACCATTCAGCCTAAGCTTGGATTCCCTCATCTCTTCTAAAATCCATGATTATGGGGACCTTTGGGACTTGGCTTATTATTGCTCATATTTCAAGATGACATCGTAAGGGAGCAAAAACGTTTTTCATTGTACCAACCATTAATTATTCAAATTTGTGCAATTAATCCTCAGAACAGATTTCTATGAGCTTGGGAAATACTGTAGCCATTGTCTTCAATAAAAGATGAGAACTAGCATTGGTCATTTGGATTTTCAAAGCCTCAGTGTTCTAAAAATGTGTTTTGTATTTTTTTCCATGCAACCAATGGAAGACTTCACTGTCTTCACTTTTAAAATTTAGCTTTAATTAAAGACATCCATTTTCATTACCTCTTCAATAAACACAAAATTTTCTAACACCAGTCTTAAATTGTCATTCCAGTCAATATGATCTTTTACATTCAGGCCTTACTGACCCAATATGCCATATTAATAGTATTATCTAACTCTTTCTACCAGTGTACCATATCCACTTCAACATTCTAGGTCTCATCTTTTATATGAAGCTTTCTTTGTTTAACCACATTCAAATGAGTTTATACATACATATTTATATATATATGTATATATATATTTATATTGTACATATCTGTATCTACATATATCTATTTAGATCAAACATTTGTACTTATAAATTTATAAATAAAATTGATTTTTTTCTAAAATCCATTTTAATAGACATTTATTAGTAAGCTGATTATGTACAAAACATTTTTCTGGGTATATAAAATAAAATGATAAATAGTATCTGCTCTAAGAGATCTTGTATTTCCATTTGTGGAAATCGTGTTTTCCTATTTTGACACATTGAGGGCAAAGTTCCATGTCCAATCTTTAGTGTTTAAGTTCAGTATCCCAATATTCAAAATATAGGCAATTCATATGTGCATATTAACTGTCCACAAAGGAAGCTTATGACTCACGTACACAGTGATTCTGGTTGTAAAACAATTTTGAGTGTATTAGTAGAGCTTGAAAGAAGAATTAAAAACTCCCATGATAGTTCAGTACTCATATTTGGTCAAATCTAAATGAAACTTCAAGCTCAAGAAAATCTTAATTTTAGTTCTAAAGTTAGGACTCATCAGTTTTGAGTGGGCTCTAAAATTGGCAAAATGCCTTCTCCCTTCTCCATTTCACACCCATACCAGCAGATGCCAGAGGCTGACTTTTCTCAGCTGGTCGCAATAATAAAAGATCAACTTCTCACTCATTTTATAGTTTTCAATGTGCTGAACTTTCTTCAGGCAGCTTTTCCTGCTGCTTTCTCACTTTTCCATTTGTTCCTTCCCTGCAGGTTTTTATTTCCTATCTTGTAACCATTCCTTTTCCTGTCCTAGACCACTGAAAATAGTTCTGCATTCCTTCACAAGGCTCAATGGGGTCAAAAACAAAGTATAGAAGACCCTTCCCAAAATCATCCAAACAAATGCAAATACAAGATATATTGGTATACTAGAGGCAGGAAATCAACCATTTAATTTTCTTCCCCGGTGTGATCCTTTGGTTTTTAATTGGTATCAAAGTATAGTGGCCTTGACAAAGAAAAACTGGACTTTCTGCATAGCTTCTACTCCATGCAGTTTAAGGAACCAGTGAATGAAACACTGAATGAAAATGATTATCTGCATTAATTTTTCCCTTTCATTACCACTAGCCATTACTCAAGCTAAATGTACAAAGAGCCTACAGTGTCTACAGCACTGTCTCAATTATCCATGGCATGGATGCATAAATGGACAGCATGAAAAAAGGGCCTTGGCTCCTAGGGACTTAATCAGTATTAAAAAGAATTGTATTGGAAGTCTTAAAAAATCTCAGAATGTTTCAAATTATTTTCTATTTTTCTTTTCATTAGAGCTTCTAATGATTTTATCATATTGTTTTCTTAGTCATTTCCTAATATAAAATGGATAAAAATGGACAGGAGAAGGAGTGAATAGATATTATTTATTTCTATCCATTCACCTACACATAGTTCTAATTCTTATTTTATTTTGAGATCATCTCCAAATGACAAAAAGATATCTTCTCTGGATGTTTTTCTGCTACCTCAGATCCCATATTGTCAACTCAGCTTATTTTCTTTCCTTCCTAGAATTCTAGTTTCTGACTTTACTTTTTATGTGCAGGTCCATTAATACTTGCTTCTATGTTTCTAGTCTTGTAGTTATCTCTTACTCTTCATTTTCCTTCACCTCTTATATTCAAGAACTGATCACACTTTATTATTCAATATTCTTAATGCATATGGTGTAGTCTGCATATGTCTTTACACTTAGTGAATTTAAATTAAGCAACACTATATATTCACAAATCAATTATAAATTGACAATTTGATATAGTAAAAAGAATAATTGGCTTGGTATCAGAAATTAATGAAATTTTAAAATTGAGATGAACTTTAGAGAATATATGAGTGAAATGGGCTCCTTATTTTACAGAAGAAGAAACAGAGACCCAAAGGGTTAAAATAAGTAAGAACTTGTCTTCAAGTTCTAGTGGATATCAGAAGACTTTGATTTAATCCCCTATTCTATTGTTGAACAGTTGGGTTACCTTGGGCCATTTAATCTCTTTAGATTTTGCTTTCTTTATCTGTTTAATAATAGCTATTAAAATAATGGCATTATGAAATTGATAGGATTCTTATGATGATAATTCAAGATTGTAAATATTAAAATTTCATATTACTTTGAATTTTTGGAAGAAAATTGGAAGAATACTCTATAAATGAAATCTGTAATAATTATAATAACAATTATTCTCAAAATATTAAAAATTATATGGATAAAATGAATCAACTCAAGGTAAAAAAAATGTAAGTTAAATTTCAAAATTATGACCAAGAGAGTAAATTGTCAATTCAAATTTGACTATAGTAGCAGTTGCTAATAATAAAGCTAACTTAACAAGTAACAAAATGAAACATGAATATTATGCTCTAGCACCTGCTGGCTGGCTGGAGCAGTTTCTTATAATGAGATTTTCAAAAATTGATATGTCTTTGGCTCATTTTCAACCCAACCATATTTTAAAAGTCTGGAAACTTTTTTTCCTTAGTTCATTTCTGGTAGTAGCAACAAAATTTCCCAATGGCATCGCAATATCTTAAAAACAAATGAACACTAAAGCCACAGAAAAAAATCATGGCCATACCATGGAATAATTTGTATCTTGATTTTCTCCAAATGCTAATGAATTGAGAAATTAGGTTCTTTCCTTTTATTATAGACTTTCAGAATTAGGAGGTATCACAGAGGATGTGCAGTCTAAAGAATTCGTTCTATATTCAACAAGTTATCATTCAGTATTTCAGATATTTTATGAGCATGAGACCAGCTCCCAGGAAGTCAACTCATTCTTTTCTTGGATAGCTTTACAGTTAGGAAACTTCTACCTACATCAGCTCAAGTTTGTCTTTCCACAATTTCAATTTACTGCTATCACTTCTAACTTCTGAAATGCATGTAAATATTCTTTTCATTTTTGCCCAAAATAAATGGAATTTTACATTCCCAATGAGAAAGCAGCTGGACTATTTGAGCAATAATCACCTGCTTATTATTTAAGAAATACTTATGTAGATCCATAGAGGCAGTCAGGGAGAAATATTGAAAGACAAGACAATGGCTCCTGATTTCAATTTCTCAGACTCTCATGGAGGTGAAGAGAAAAATAAATAAGTAGGAAGTGCCATTCTGTAATTCCAGAAATAAGGGAAACTCTTGAACCTTCTTTTCCTACACACATATCTAGTTCCTAGGTTCTTGAATAGTTTGATTTGGTTAGTTGGGTAAGTAGCAATACAATGGAAAGAGATGAATGAATGAATGAATTAGATTTTTTAAGCATTTATAAATATTACTCATTTATCAACCAGTCAACCAACAGCAATTAAATATCAGGCACTGTGTGAAGCACTGGAGTCATTGTGCTAAGCACTATACAAATGTAGATATATCCAGAAAAAGGATAAAGACTTTTGAGATCTCTCTTTTGATGATTTACCAAATTTAATTCAAAACCACATAGTAAATAGGAAGCTGAATTTGGAAGACCTGAATTCAAAATCTGCCTTAGGCATTATCTGTGATACCAGACATATCACAGAACCTCTTTCACTTTGTTTTCTCATTTATAAAAATGGCATTTATCCCAAAGGACTGTTATGAGGATTAAATGAGATATCATCATATTAATCTATATATTAAAGTTAACTATTCATAGTGATGATGATGATGATTGTTATTATTAAAATACATGAAGCCACTAGTATATTGCACAATTTTACTTGGTATAAGCTAGATGAAAAGTGGCTTTTAATGTTTTATTTTCATTTTATTCTTATGATAAGCTATATTCATTCTTTTTTAAGTGATAAGATTTGTCTCTTGTCTTGGTTTATTCTAGTAAATATGTAGATCAATACTGCTTAGAATTTATAGAGACAAATATAAATAGTGCCATAAGTCTAAATAAAACACTGTTAAGTATACAGACCTATTTCATTTGGACTATTTCCAAAGTGCTGTGTGCACCTCTTATAACATACAAGGACAGAGGGCTACTAGTGGAAAAGTCAATGTCTAGAAGAAATCATTAAGAAGGCAAAGAAACAACATCCATCATCATTTTTATATTTATGGAGCACTTATCTTCTAGTCTCTGTTTAGACTAAGGGAAAAAACATGGCCTTGTGATAAAATAGGAGATCAGAAATGTAAAGTAGGAGCTCAAATCGTGAGATTCAACCTAAGAAAATAGATAGGATCAAGATCTCTGAGGGACAACTTACAGTCTTAGAAGTTGGGTAGGTAAAAAGAACATTACAGGTTATGAATTTCAAACTTCTCATGGTACAGATGTGGAAAATGAAGTCCACTCAAGTTGCATTATTAAGATGATGTAGGTAGTGATATAAAGAATTCAGATCTTCTGACTTCATACTCAGTATTCTGTATTTCCCTTCTGAGAAACTAATCATGAGGCACTGGGCAAGGAATTGGGGATAGAAATAAGAAGAGAATCAAACAGATCCTACTCGCAAGCAAAGAAATGGCCTGACTTTACAACAACCATGAGGCTGAAAAGAAAGATGAGAAAAAGCTATTGTCAACAGTGTAAAGTCTAATATTACCCTGTCCTCACTTCAAACATTTTTTCCCAGTCATATTCCTTCCTTACTACATATACTTTTTAGGAAACAAAGATTAAGTAAGTGAGATGCAGCATAATATAATTGAAATTAGCATTGACCTAGCATGATGATAATGATGATGGCTAATCTTTGTATAATGCTTACTAGTGCCAGGAATTATATTAATAATTTTGATATAATTCTCACAACATGCTATTATTATTCCTATTTTATAATTGCGGGAAACTGAGGCAAACAGAGCTCAAGTGACACAATTGATAACTGAAGTAAAATTTGAAACTACATCTTTCTGACCCCAGATCTGGGGCGCTGTCTACTGCAAAACCCAGCTTCCTCAGGAGCTTGAGACCTCATTTCCTACATAATTATGGATAATTTTGTTTTACTTTTATAATTTTGATTTTTAATTAAATTTTTTAAAAATAATATTTGTACTTTTAAAAATGATTATCAGAATCAAATGAGGTGCTTTATATAATACATTTCCTAATGATAAAACTATATATGCATGGGAGCTATTATTATTTTAATTTTTTTCCTATGGGCTACGTAGTGGATAGAACACTGGATCTGAAGTCAAGAAGACAGAGTTCAACTTTGGCTTCAAACACTTTACTAGCTGTGTGAACCTGGGAAAATCACTTAGCCTCTGCTCCACTCAGTTTCTCCAATTGTAAATGGACATAATGGTAGCATTTAGCTTACAAGGTTATTGCCATGATCAAGTAAAATAATATTTCTAAAAGGCTTAGTATAGTATCTGGCACATAGAAGGGCCTTAATAAATCCTTCTTTCCTTTTTTCTTCCCTTTCTTTCCTGGTTTTTTTTCCTTTCTTCTTATCTGTCTGCCTAATCAATTTACTGAAACTATTGTAAACTATGATAAATGAAAAAGATTTTAAAAATGGGAGAAAATAGTGGGGATTTTTTGTTAGATTGGACATTGAACATAAGATCATCATAATCAAAAAAGTAATTGATGATTTCTATTTAGATAATGTCAAGTTGGGAAGGTTAAGCATGAACTAACTTTGTGCACCATTTCCTTGGCAGTAGCAAGCTAAATGGAGTGACATGATGTCTGAAATATTTTATATCCTACCAATGGGTTCCCCAAAAATAGTGAGAAAAGATTCTAATTTCTACTTCTGGAGACTATTGTCTATATAATGGACTACAAAGCTTATTATAAGTATATTTAAGTCAATTAAAATGATTGAATTAATTTAGAAATATATGCCACAAGATGTCTACATGTGGATATTTTAGTTCTAACAGAAAATAATAATATGTCCATACTATTAACTATTCCTTTTAGCTTTTTTATACTATATATAATGCTTCAATAAAATGGTATTTGGAAAAGATTATATATAAATTCACAGCATCAGGGCATTTAGTGAACCTCCTTAAGAGTATAAAATTCACTTAAACTCTGGTAAAAAGGAGCAATTTACATAATTCTTTTTTATTTTTTACCAGTGATTGTTCAGAGCCACATCAAAGCCACTTGAATTTATCTAGTAAAACTAAAAGATTCCTACAAAAACCCAAGCACTTAAAAAAACCTATTTTTTTATAGTATGGAGGTGGGGTGGGGAAGAGAATGATATAATTATTTATGTTAGTTGTGTGATTTTGATCAATTTTGCTTTTTAAATCCTTCAGGACATAAAAATGAAGTTTAACTTAGTTCCTAAGGCTAAATATGGACCAGGCATATCCAATTCATTTTGTTCCACATACAGTAAATTAATTCACAGGTAAGAAGAGTGCTCTATTTCCCCTGGTGATACACTGACACTTAGCAAACAAATGAAGCTGTGGTTTTATTAATAGCATGATTTGA
Source organism: Sminthopsis crassicaudata (assembly GCF_048593235.1). Taxonomy (NCBI): domain Eukaryota; kingdom Metazoa; phylum Chordata; class Mammalia; order Dasyuromorphia; family Dasyuridae; genus Sminthopsis; species Sminthopsis crassicaudata. The sequence continues at coordinate 175,634,907 of NC_133620.1, forward strand.
CTTTTCTCTTGTTCACTCTTTGCTAAATGTCTCCACAAAATGACATCAGAACCAGTCTGAATTCACTAAATATCTAGTATTGATGAGCAAATCCTTGATTTAGGTGAAACAAATAAAATTTCCACAATTCTTTCTTATCTTTCTCTTTCTTAGAAATTTCTAGGTTTTCATATCTATTTTCTGTTCTGTTTTATAAGAAGACTATTAAATGTATAGAAAGTATGGAACCTTAACAATAATCTAACTTAATCTCTCTATTTTGTAGATGAGGAATCTGAAATATAAAGAGAAATGACCTGTCCAAATTAACTAACTAATACAATGAAGAAAGCAAGCCCATTTTGGAGCATCATGAGTGATTTGTTTTAAAAATTAAATTAACTTCTAGGAAATTGAAGTATGTATAAATCTTATTCAGTAGAAATTCTGATTTGGGTCAGAACTATATCACATTCAATAGATTAATTAATTTGAATCAGAAACTTTGGTTCCATTTTGATCAGAAGTCCTAAGTAAACATAACCTTTATTTTTTTCTTGGGACAAAAGATGGGATGTATTAGGATACAGAATTCCTAATGAATTAATTCTTTCTAACAATCCATATTAGCAGCTGACTTGCCCTTACAATGTTAAAGACTTCTTGGGGGGCATTGAGATATTGTCTCTTGACCACACACCTTACTGTGTTAAAGGCAGCACTTAAAACATATGTCTTTCTGACTTTTAAGTTAGCTCTCTAGCCACTATACCACATCTGCCCCTTACATAAATTTATTTAGCATAAATCCCTGGAGTTCTTAGTAACTTCATTTAAAAATGGAGAAAATAATATTTTCCATCTATTAACTTCACATGGGCTGACTGACTGTAGAAAGATAGTAAAATTATTTTTTTCCCAAGGGAACAAAACAAATAACTCAAAAGTACCTTACTTATACCCTGGGGAATTGGCCTATATTTTTATATTCTTATTTAGCATTTTGTGAAAGTTGTTTTCTTCATCCTAATTAGGCATGCTACAGAAGACTGCTATTCAGGTTCATGCCCAGGTGCTGAATGTAATATCAATAATAGGTATTAGGCCAAAAGCTGGAAAACCAGGATTGAGGTAAGGTTATGGAAGGAGTTAGAATAACTAAGCATTTATTAATTGAATTTAGCTAATTTTTTATTGAGCGCTTATTTCAAAGCACTCTATTACACAATAATGGGGATTTAAAAGTGTTGTGATGATCCTGGCCCTTAAAGTAGCTAAAATTTGGTAGGAGAATAAAGGCAATTACCCAAATAGTCATGATGTAAAAAATAATGTGGTTATATCCATAAGAAAGTTATAAATCTAGCGCTCTGGGAGTTCAAAGGAAAGAGAGACTATTTGGCTTAGAAGATAGAGGGAGACTTGATGGACAAAGATGGAGGAGCTCTTAGCGGTTGTTGAGTCTACCCTCCTCATTTTACAAGAAGAAAATAGAGGTCATTTACAGCAGTTAAATGACTTGGCCAGAGTCACACAGATGTTATCTGAGATAATATTTGAATCTATGTATTTCTGACTCCAATTATAGCATATTATCCACTAGAACACTCTGAGAAGGGTTTTAAAAAATGAACAGGATTTAAACAGGTAAAGATTGCAGAGACAAATAAGGGAGAAAAGGCAGAAAAAAACTGCTCAATAAAAAGAAAGGGCTCTGGCTCACTATATCACTCTATGTAATCTACCAATAGATTAATTCCAAATGAGACATGAAATATTTTCTGCTAATTTCTTTATTTTTAAACATTTTTTGAAAAAAGAAGCCAGATGGTATAGTAGTTGGAGAGCTAGATCTGGAGTCAAGATGACCTGGATTTTTGTGTGATTCTTACTAGCTGTCATATATTTTAGGTGTGACCCTAAAAAAAATCACCTAAATTCTCTAGACATCAATTTTCTCCTCCATAAAATGAATCTGTTGAATTTGACCTCTAAGTAATCCTAGGAACAAGTTTGCTTGTTGCTTATTTTTATTACAATTCTTTTGGACAAAAAATAATCTGATTAAACTATTTTTTGTCAAAATTAATTTTTAGGAAATAAATATTTCATTTATCACTCACATAATTTGGATGATCACCCAGCTGTATCAGAAAATATCTGTATGAAACATTCTATGGTATCTCCAGTGGTAAGTAATATGCTATTGTTCTGGTAATTATTATGCTTACAATGCTCTTATAGCATTTACACACATTCTGTGTTTATAGGAATCCAGTTTATATTGTGGATTGAGTACTAGGCTGTATAATCTTATCCTTTGCGATTGATTAACTGAGTAAAATCTAATGTATCTTCCCTAAGAGATATATTATTGTCCTTTCCATTTTGTGACTTTTCTCATTGTGATTTCAATATATTGTGGGTCTGCATGGAAATTTTTGGGAAGCTTTGTGGAATCTTTGCATAGAAAATATGCAAAGGCTAGCAGATGAAACGGAATCTATGACTAAATACTTAATCCAAAATTTAAAGCAGTTTGTTCTTTATTCTTGAAGAAGACCATGATATCAAAGAGAAAAAGCCATGCTATGCAAGTGAATTGTATTTAAGTGAGGGAGTGGGCAAAATTATCAGCCTCACTTTTTCCTCCAGAGCAATGCAGATAAAGGGGCCATTATAAATCAGGACTACTGGACATGGCTCTGAATATAGTGGGAGACCTTGGCCTTTTTAAACTAAGATCTTAAATAGGTTTCAGTTTAACTGAGGCAATGCCCAATTACTTAAGGCTAGTTAAGAAATGAGGCAGAGAATTGCCTTTTTAACTTTATCTGAGAGGAGAAGACCCTCAAAGTTACTTAACACAAATTTTACAGTAATATGTTTGCAAACACTCCATAAAAAGGAAAAGAAAAAAAATTCAGACTTCTTTTCTGGGTCAAAGAGAGGGTAAACAATTCTTACATGTATTTTCCAGATCATGGGGATACCACCCTGTGATGTAGAAGAGATAACTATACATTGTATTTTATAAGACTGGTAATCTGGAAAAGATAGAACAAAAAAGAGGGGAAAGAAATAGCTTGCTATGCCAGAGTGGTAGTAACACAAGGAGAAGAGATAGACAACATTTTTTAATTGTGATTATTCTCATCTTGCACTAGGAAGATGATTTTCAAAAAATGAAAATACTTTGTAGAGATTTGGAAGCCTTTCCTGAGAAACTGTTGAATAACTATTGTGCTATTGAGCCACCAAGATCATTAAAAAGTTTTTTTTTCCTACCCAGGATTCTAATTTTTTTTCAAATTTATCAAATTTCTTAGTGTTTTAGGGAAGAACATGAGAGAGAATAAGGGATAAATTTTGGGACTCAAAATTTTATAAAAAATGAATGTTAAAAATTGTCTTCATGTATAACTGGAAAAGATATTATTTAAAAAAAGGGCTAGACTCAGTAGATTAAAGGATTTCTAGTGGGGGATGGGATATAACTGATGAAAATGCAGAGAGGGTATTCCCTCTTAGGAGAGGGTAATAGTGTATTTGGCCTATGAAAGAGACTGTAATAAAGTAGTCTTTTTTTTTAAGATGGCATTATTTCATTTTCCTTGTTTAAAATGCATTTACATTTTTGAATCCTAATACTAAATGCTTTCATTTCTCAGACCCTAATGAACTCTTAGAATTGATGCTTTTTAGGAAACCTAACATCCATTGCATCTTTTATACAACCCTTTCCTCTAGTCTTTTAAATTTTATTTAAGAATTGGACATTTAGTAAACTTCCCAATTCTCATGGCAATATCTTTGTTGACTTATACAAATTAAGTTCTGAAGAGAGATTTTGTCCCAGGCTTATGGAAGAATGATAAAAATTGTGTCAATGGCTTCCATAGTCTACTTTGTACTTGCTTGCTTTTAGTGCTAATGAAGATAAAGGAAAATTTTTTGTGGATGAATAGGGAACATTATAAGGAAGACTAAAGTTTAGCTTTCTCTTTTGATATTCTGAATATTGCCAAAAGTTGTAAAGTTTGAATCTTAGAAGTTCAATGCCTTAATATGGAAAAAATAGATATCTTAAAATTGGTGTGTAAGATACTGATTAGGATAAAATGTGCCTGAAAAAATTCTTTGAAATGCAGCAAATTAATGACTTAATCATATCCTGTAGTATAATTTATAAAAGCTCTTTTATGCAATAGACCAGTGGAGAAATTTCATGATGTGCTTTAAGAAAAGGTAAATGAATTAATAGTTAGTTGATTAAAATGATTTTCTCAATAAGTATTTCTTCAAAAGCCTGTGATTTCATTACTATCTATACTGTCTCAACTAACACTGATTCAAACCCATCTTTTAACTTGAAATGTTATTTCATGATTTACTATGGCCAAAATAATTCTTATGATTGCCCAGACTCTGCTGATGAGCCTCTCCATATTTAACACAATATTTCCTACATTGATAGATATACTGTCGATGCTTATAGAGTTCTAACTTGGTGAGTTGTTAGAATTTAACCTGAACTGACATAATCTTCATAAACACAAGGACATTTTTGTATCATAATGAATTTCCCAATCGACAAAGAGACTGGGGCATTGGTCTTCAGACCATTTCCGGAGCAACAGACCAGAGAGGTAGACAAGATTGCAGTTCTGATATAGTTCTGAATTTACCAAGTGACAGTGAAATCAAGACTAGAACTTAAGTGTAGGCAGAGGTTTAAAATTAGGGAAAAATAATTATATATATGCAATATTATACACATTATTTAATAATGTATATATATATATATAAATTAGCATGATCATAAAAACAAATGTTATTAATTTAAATTTTGAGACTAGGCATTAAAATTCAAAATTAGTATTTAATAGTACAATAAAGTTATGAGTTCAGGGGGAGAGAGAGAGAAGGACAGAGAGAGAGAGAAAGAGAGAGAGAGAGAGAGAGAGAGAGAGAGAGAGAGAGAGAGAGAGAGAGACAAAGACAGAGACAGAGACAGAGACAGAGACAGAGACAGAGACAGAGACAGAAACACAGAGAGACAGAGGGAGAAAAAGAGAGAAGCAAGCAGTTAAGCAAAACTAACACAGACTAAGCCTGAGTACACATGCAATATTCCACACACATAGATCTTTATTTTTTCAATGAAGGAAAGAAGGCGTGTTAATTTTTTTTTTTTCTTTAGGGACTTGCTTAGTCATTATGTCAGTGTTCAGTTTTAGTTTTCTTTTTGTGGTTCTTTTATTCACATTATGAATATCTTTTTTTCTGGTTCTATTTACATTCCTTTGCATTTGATATTTATTTAAAAAGAATCTTTTAAAGTTTTGTAGTCTTTAGTAAAATGTGATACATACACTATTTGGATTGTATGATTTTAACTCTTGATACATACACTATTTGGATTGTATGATTTTAACTCTTGCATCTATTATCTGTTTTGTTGTTATTACTGTTGTTGTTCAGTCAGTTTTTTTAGTCTCATCTGATTCTTCATGGTGCTATTTGGAATTTTCTTGGCAAAGACATTGGATTTCCTTCTCCAGTTCACTTTTTTTACAGTTGAGAAACTGTAGCAAACAGAGTTAAATGACTACTTGAGGTCATTAAGATGGTAAGTGTCTGAAGCTGGATTTGAACTCAGATTTTCCTGACGCTAGTTCCAGAACTCTATCCACTGAGTTTCATAATTGCACCTATTTTATTTATATCCACCTATATTCACATCACCTTTGGACCGAATATTTCACCACTAAATTGTTATGATGATTTAGTTCTGTGGTTTAAGTCAGTTGACCCATTTAGTAAATGCCTTTCACACTTTTGATTTTGGCAAATGAGACTATTAACTAATTTATTTTTGGAAATACCTATTGCCTAACAAACACTGTGTCCAACAACTTGAGCATATCTGACCATTCCATATTTTGAAACAAGGGTGCACTGGAAATTAACTTTCATTGCTCTCATTATTCAACTTGTACAATCATCAATTTCTAGAATTATAAGACACCTTAGAGACTGCCTGGGCCAACAGATCTGGGAACTGAAGTCAAGAGAGATTAAAGACTTTGTCCAAGTTTCATCATTAGGGGCAGAATTGCTGTTTTGTCTATTTTCTATCTTAGTCACTAATCAAAAACTAATGTTCCTACTTCAGAATTCATACTTGTCTAAATCCTTCTGTCACATTTTTACCTTTTCAATGATTTTTCCATCATTATTAAAAATCCCTTCCTTTGTATTGTCCATCATAAACCTATTTAACTGACTGGTGAGAAGAATTCATGGAGAAATGGAAAATGGGACTTGGAACAGTAGATCAAAAAGAGTGCTAGCAGTAGTTTGGGTAGAATCAATCATTCTCTTTTACTTCCCCTTTTATTGGGCTACTATCTTTACCTAGCCCCCAAAAAAAGGATAATGAGAGATTTGGGGAGAGCAGATTAAATGGTAAATGGCTCCTTCCAAATGATATTGTTTGAATAAGCGAAGAAGGAGGGTTGAGGAAATGAAAGGAGTTTTATAAAACAAGAAATTGTTTCTGTAAACACCTGATTTAGTAGATTTAGAGTAGGAGTGAGAACTGTTTTTCTGCCAAGGTCCATTTAGATATTTATAACATCATTCATGGACCATACAAAATGATCAATTTATAGAATTCAAGCAGTGGAAGGTTGTTGTATATGGATTTTAGTTCATTGTCATCTTAGCAAATGATTTCAGAGACCTTATATTGCTCATGGGCTGGATGTTTCCCATTTATAGTGAGAATCTTTAGGTCATCTAATCCAGTCTCTCTCTCCTCTTATTTTACAATGAGCAAAGTTCAGTCCCTAGTTGCTGACAAATTATTTTTAAGGATATGTGGTTAAATAGCAGCACTGCAATTTGAATAAGATACTAGGATTCCAAATTCATTGCTCCTTTTACAAATCTAGGTGTACATATATAAGGCATTATCTATCTGCTGAGCACAGAAATCTTGGTTTACTCCATTTTTGACTTGTCCTTGTGCCTCCCTCATTAGGCAGCCTAATGATCCTTATTTTGGGGAGCAGTCGTATTAATGCTGGACTTTTTGTGAATAATTGACCAAGTTTGGTTTTATTGTAATGCAGAACTCTCAAACTCAAGGATGAATCAGCCTCATGTACTCCTATTTGTAGATATGATAGGTATATGCTCAGATAGCTTGGTGGTATAGTGGATACAACAATGTCTCTGGCAAATCTACCCTCTGGGAAAGTTATTTAACCTCTGTCTGCATTAATCCATTGGAGATGAATTAACCTCTCTAGCACTTTTGCCAAGAAAACCCCATATCCAGCCCCAAAAGTCAGATACAACTAATCAACAAAACCAATAGAAACTAACATGTTCAGCCATTGTTCATATTTCAATAAAAATAATATCAACAATATATTAGCAAGTGTCAGTGCTTCCATTTTCACTTTAATGCTTGCAATGTAATTTATACATATCTTAGTTTATTATCATTAAAACCTTGGGAGGCATGTGCATAAATATCCTTATTTTACAAAGGAAGAAACTGAAGCAAACTGGGGTTGCATGACTTGCTCAGGGTCATGCTGCTAGCAAATGCTTCAGTTGATATCTGAATTCAGGAATTCTCAATTTCAGACTCAGCATTCTATCCTCTGTACCAATTAGGTATGTATCTTTAAAAGTGCATTGACCTAGAACAATGCACAGAGTGCAAAAATTTTCTCTGAACCAAACCAAATCAAATTTCTTATATTTTTCTTATATTTCTAAAATATTGAAGATAAAAAACACTAGATAAATATATACATATACATATATAAGTAGTTATTTATGGAAAGCAACACTGAATATTTCATGACCCAGAACACAAATTTAAGAACAAATCTTTCACCAGTGTTTAGAAAAGAACCTTGCTTTGCTAGTTCACTTGGTGAAATTCATGTTAGGCTTATGTCTGGCATCATGATTTCTTAGAGTCAGTTGTAGTGGTTGATCTCTCACATTCATTTTAAAAGGGTTTTTCTTGGGCAAATAGTTATACATATATTGATGCTCCAAAATAAAAATTTTCATCTCAGCATCAACATAATGTTGTTAAATATTGGAGATTTCTATATCTATATCTATATCTATATTTATATCTATAGATTACCATAGAACTCTATCTATCTATATATTTAAGATTCTTTGATAATATGCTTAAAGCAAAGTCCTTAAGCTTACATACGGAAAATAAGAGTGTTTGTTACCAGAAATAGCAAATCTAAGCTTTCTCTATTTGTAGTATCAAGCTCCTGAAATTCTCCATTGCTATGAAGTGTTTCTAACTTTGTTTTAATTCCCCACTGCATAGTGTTGGTTTTCTTTTTAGGAGTTAAATTTATGTCTTTCTGGCTACAGGAGGCTATTCTCATTTATTTTGTTCAGGAAACCTCCTTCAAGCTTTTGAGCCCAAGTTTTTATGAGAGACTAATAAATTTGAGGTGGCCAAACATACATATGGCTAAAAAGCTTAAAGTTCCATATGAGCAAGGCAAGTTTTCTGTGCTAGCTAAATCCTTAAGCTTAGCCTTAGAAAGTTATTAACATTATACCAATATCCTGGTGCTAAATGAGATGAAAATTTCAATTCTTAGGCAACAGCTTGTATATATCTATGAGTCCAACAGTGAAATCCTCTTAAAATGAATGAAAAAGATTAGCCACAATTGGCACTAGAGAATCAAGGTGCCAGACATTAGCCTGACATATGAGTTTTACCAAGTAGTTTAGAGAAAATTTTAAAATATTTGTGAAACATTTGTCCTAAAATCTGTTTCCTAGATCATGTCATATTGTTTGCCATAAATAAATAAATAATGCCACCCCTGTGTCTAAGAACCTTCAGGGGTTTTTTATTTCTTAGCAAGGAAGGTTCAAATTTCTTGAGTCAAAACACAAAGACTGCAATTTTGGTACTAACTTACTTTCCCAGTCTAATCTTACATTGTTCTTTCCACATATTATACACTGACCTTTTGGACCATTCTCTGTTCTTTGAATACATCCTGAATTTTCCTGCCTCTCAGTCTTTGCTTATGAAATTTTGAGACTTGAATTTCTTCCCTCCTTCCCCTCTCATTCAAGCTGTTGAATTCTTACTGTTTTTAAGGCCTATTCTACCATTTTATTAAAACTTTTAAAATCCTCTAGTAAGTAATGACCTTCCTCCCTCAGACCTTACATAGCACTTTATTTTCCACATCTCTAGTGAACTTATTGCATGCTGCTTTGTATTAAAACCTTTTGTATTTGTGTCTTATACCAAAATATATTGAGTCCATGTTAAAGTCGGGACCATTTATCATTTAAACTCTTTATACAATAGTGCTTAGCACAATGCCCTGAAGAAGAGAGAATGCCACAAGATGAAATATTTTGTTTTTGTGAGGAACTTCTCCCTACTCAAATGATAGTGTCTATCTGAGATGTAGCAGGGAAGTTCTGTAGGATCGCTAAAGCACCCAGAGACATTAAATGACTTATCTGACATCACACAATCCCTAAATATGAGAGGCTGGATTTAAAACCGTAGCTTCCTGACTCTCAGCTCAGCACACTACCTCCTATTTTGTACATTATAGGCATTATTAAAAAAAAAAAACTGAATTAGTTTTATTTTAGTGTCACATAATTTTTGATCTGGAAGAGACTTTAAAGATCACTCAGTAGAACCCTCTTATTTTATAGAGAAGAAAGTTGAGAGACCAAGTCATGTTACATAATAATCCCCAAAGTCATACAATTCTATTTTTTGTCATATGAGATTACTTAGACTAAGACAGATGCTAAATGGGAGCTAAGTAATAGAGAAACTATAGAGGATCAGGAGGAGAACTATGCCGTACTTTTCAGGAAGAATCTAAACAAAAACAGAAACCAAATCTTTGAAAGTGAGATTTTTTTCTTAGCCTGATGTATGATTTCTTTTCTTGCTTTGATTTTGTGTTTATTATCTAGTTTTGATATACATTTGAAAAACTAAACCTGTCCAGAGTTATTTGAAGTCAGACAGTCTATGGATTTTCCCAGAGGACTAGACTGTCCATATATGAGATTTTGCCATGAGTTTACTTTAAACATATAATATCCTGCAGTTGAGAGGGAAAGAATGTTTCTTTTGATGTGATTCAGTAGACAGGTGGTAGCCAATAAAGGACTCTTTTTTTTCTTACAGCCAATTCTTTCATATATTTCAAAGCATCAGATTGCACAATTCAATGCAGAAAACTGACACCCAAAAATGCTGGTGTGACTTCTTTAGTCATGTTATTTTCTGACTCATTTGTCAGGTTGAGAGTTTGATATTAAAGCATCTCTTTGGGTAAATATACTTTGTACTTGGCCACTTTCGAAGGGTATTTTTCCTCTGAAAAAATAAGGAAAGTTTATTATACACCTTAAGATTTATATCCAATGATAAGATAATAATATTCAAGTGAACTATTATTACTATTATTAACTGTGTTCCTTCTTTCCTAAGAAACAAATAAGGTAGTTATTTCATGTACATATTACATAATTCCCATAAAAGGAAGAGACTTTTTCCTAGTCCAGATGGAGCTATACAGCTTCTAGCACTGAAGGCAATTCTAATACTTATGGCACAACAATGTTATTTGTGAAGACTGTGTGCTGAGGCTTTTAAGAGCTCAAGAAAAAAAAGGGTTCATTTATGGGATTGTGTATCTCTTGTGTATCCTTGGTTTTCCAGGTAATTAATCAAAAGGTTGGTAATAATATGGTGTTCATGTTCTAATTACACAATGAAATTCTCTTCTTCAGAATGTGATGATTGTAGTGGAACCTGTTCCAGGTATTCATAGGAGTGGGGGCAGTTTGCCTAATTTTTAAAAAGACCTTAGAAATATTGGATTCTTATTTTAAACATGCACAGAGGACATTTGTGTCTTGCTTGAAAGGCACTTTTAAATGGAACCAGCTGGCACAGCAGGCAGTCAGAACCTAAAATCCATTGGCTACAAGGAGTGTATTTTTTCTTCCAAAGACAAAAATGATATTGCAGCAATGACTTCTAAACATTAAACAGATGATTTCTGTGCCTCATTCTTTCACTTCCAGTGAGCAGTCATTCTGAATAAACTTCATTCTTAAAACAATCTATTGATATCATTGCATTCTTTCTCACTTCTTACACATCAGGGGAATAGGAGTACTGTACAAATCTGTTTCTTTCCCAGTCATAACATTTCCCACAGATTCTCAAGGTTTTATTAAAAGAATTACAGATTCACTTATTATTTTCAGAGATCAACTTGGTCTTTGAGGAAAATTAAGATGCAAGGTAAATTTTCTTACTTTAGAGAATAGACACATAAAATAGAACTTAAAGCCAAGAACTTCCAATTCCACAAACATGAATATTAGAAAATATTGGGAAAAGGAAGAGTGGGAATGCCAGCTTTCTTTCCTTCTGCATTTCAAAACCAATAATGAAAATTAATGAATAAGCAGGTACAAATAACCCTGACATTTAAAGCCCTCTCCTCTCTGGCTCAGACGTATATTTTTAGACTTATTTCATATTACTTCCTACGTGCTTCTTGCATTTCAGCCAAACCCAGTCCACAAGCTATTCTTCCAAATAGAATATTCTTTGATCTCTATGCCCTTTCAAAAGTTAAATCCTATGTTTGTAATATACTCCTTTCTGACATTGTCATTGAGAATCCACACTCTCTAATGGGACATATTATATGAATTAAACATTATATATATATATATGTATATACATATATATATGCCTATCTGTATGTATATATTACATCAATATTTAAAGAATGAGCCACAACAAACTAATGAAAAATACAGTGTAATTAAAATGATATTTGTTGAATGGAATGGAATTATATAGTCTTTAAAATATGCACTATTTCATTTACATGAGCAGATATAAACTTATCTTATTTCATTATACTTTGAGTAAAATAGTGGCTCCCAAATGGAAACTATCTGATTCAAAAGAGGAAGAACTTTATTTTGCTTGGTTTATATTCTCAAAATAATGTGTTTCATCATCTGTTTCTTATGTAGGTCCAAATTCTAGTGATCATATGGCAGTTTTGTTGTCTGCATTTAATTGGTCATTTGATTTTTTATAGACTATATGAATACAAAGATGTTTCAATTCTCATACCTTTATTGATAATATAACTGCTCAGTAAAATATCCCTTCAGATGAATGCTGTTTAAGACAAAAGAGTTCAGTTAGGATCATTGCTTATGTGAACATCCTATTTCAGGAAAAAAAAGGTTTTAGCCATCTTTGTTTAAACAAACCTTTTGTTCTATTTATTCTAACTTAGGTTATGCCAGGAGAGGAAAGAAAGAAAGGTGGTGAATGAGACTTGTATGGGACTTCCCAGCTGCCTGAAACTAATCAGTCATATAACCACTGATCTGTACAATAGGAATTCTAAGAGTCCTTGCTGAACTGTTCTTATTTGTGGCCATTCTATGAGGATCTCACTGATATATGTACTCCTTCTAATGATGAGATCATAATTCAAATTTGTCTTCTCATCTTGTATTACACTTGTCTACGTCTATCCATAAATCCTTCATTCATCTCAATGTTCTAAAATTCCCTTATATCCTTAACATCTAAGATATAGTCAGGAAGCTCTTAAGATTTCTCCATTGTAATCCTTCCTAATTACTATATAGTCTCTACTAACTACATTTGTTTGATAATATTCTTTACATCACATTTTGATTAAAAAAAAAACGATAAGCCTACTATGTATCTTTTTACTGATTTTTGAGTCACTTATCACTTTGATTTTTTTCAGGGATTTAATGTTACATGATCCACAAACATTCATACTGATTAGAATATTCATGTTAAAAATGGTTTTGTCCAGTTATGTTTCCTGACATCTTTTTTTTTTCCATAATGTAATTCTTTAGGAACTAAGAAGTCATAGTTCATGTTGAAAAAGTTTGTAACAGAAACATTGGTGGATCTGTTTCATTTTTCTTCTGATTGGTGGATTTCTGGTAATTTTATCTATATGCTCTTAATATGATCTGGCAGAGGTGACTCTAATTTGAAGATTTGTGCAAAGCTTTTTTTTTTTAACTCCTCAACTCTGTTTCTTTGTGAAGTGATGTTATCAGAAATGTTCTATCACCTTAATCTTTTGTAAAAGAATTTATCTTCTAAATCATAATTTTACTTGGCTCCTTACTCTCTCCCCTTGTTGAAGAGTGTTTGCTTGATTTAGTGACTGAAATTACCTTATGTTCATTAAGCTTCTGTAGAAAATGTATTTTCTTTTCTTGTTGACTTTTTTGGCTTAGTGATTATTTTATTAACTTGTAGCTGATATAATTGACCTCCCTCATTTTCTAAGTTAGGATTGACTTTGACTTTTAATCTAACTAGTTGAGAGTTTTTGCAAAGATAGCTTATTTTAAAAATACTGTTACACTGAGAATCTTTTTCTAAGTTTATGAAATAATCAGTTTCATTTCCATTCTTCCCTTGCTTATAATATCACTTGAAGTTTTCCTTGAACAATGCTTTATGATTTTTAAAGAAAGCAATTGTAATGTACAAAGGCATGGTGTCTACCAGACTTAAATAATTTTTATTTTTTATTTCTAATATTTTCATTTTATTCTCCCCATTCTGCTTACCCACAACAGTAGTAAAGTTATAAAACATCATTGTGTTTGTCAACTTGGTGTGTAAGAGCTTGCAAAACTCTTGAAAATTTCTCTACAGCTTTTGAAATAGATGTCATGCAATATTTGTAATTATTTTCATGGTGTTCTTTTTGCTTGTGCTCCTCATGAATGCTGCAAGGTGAGATGATTAAATGTCCCATGAAATGATGTCTCTTATTTCCCTTGAGAATACAATAAAATTAACTTTTCCAAACCTTATTTGCTCCTCTAAGGAGAGAATCTACAATCTATCCTTCCATCTAGCTGCAACATTATTTTGTCATCTGGTTTCATTTACATGTTAAGATTTATGTGATTCAGTAGCTTCAGTAGTATGTTCATCATTGAGCAAGGATCTTATATTTATAGAATTAATAGTGAAGTTCATATTTATTCATATTTATAGTTAACTAAAATTTTATGATTCTTAGCCCTATTTTGCACCTCCTCACCCTTTTGACTCTCTACTGTTACAGATGAAATAGAAGAGCTCTCTATTTTCTAGTCAATAAACATTTATTAGTTACATATTATGTGCTAGGCACTATGTTACATATTGGGGATATGAAAAAAGACAGTGTTTGTTACCAAGAAGATTAAAATCTAATGGGAGAAGATAAAACACAAAGGGAAGTTGGAAAGCAAAATGGTGTGAGGGGAAATATCAAAAAGAAGTACATGTGGATGTCAGAAAGATTTTCAAGTAGTGCATTCAGATGAGAAATGAGGACCTGAAATTATAAAAGATTCTATAAAAAAGACCTCATGATGTATTTAATAAAAAGCTTTTGGATTAATTGAATAGAAAGTTCTCATAGAAAATATTCTGAAACTTCATTACATCTGAGCCAGATCTCTGGGCAATAGAAGCTACTTAAGTAAAATTTGTTGTCAGGTCTAATGATGCATCAGGAAGAAAGGGCCTGAGTAGAGCGAATTTTTGTGGGGTCAGTGAGGAATTCTAGCACAAGTGCATCAAGAAAAAGAATAAAACCTTTAATGTAAGTCAATTTCTAAAACAAATGTTTTTGTAACATGGAGATTAAGGTTAAAAAGTAGGAGTTGTAATCACTTCATTCTTTTAGGTTTACTTATAGCTTCTCATCCCAAGGGTTAGACATGGAAGCAAAAACTGAAGATGTCCATTTTTCTTCTCCAACAAGTAGGCTCTTTTTAAATTCCTTTGTTTCTCCTACATCTTATCTCTTCCTCAAGTCTCGCCCTTTCACCTTTTTCTCTAGTCCCAATAATTCATTACTTTTTCTACTTGTTTATGCTTCATTTCCTTCTGCACAGTTTGGAACACTAAATCTAATAACTTTGTGCAACTGTCTTACTCAAATCTATTTCACATGCAGGTCATGTCTAATTTCCAGGTGATGTCACTGGTTTTCTTTAAAAATGAAGGACACACAACAAGATGTAAAAGGAATAAGGGGGTGATAAAGCTCCTGCAGAATAGTTGTAAATTTTGACTTTAAAAAAATTTTTTTGGCTATATGAACACTTAGGATTTCAGCATAGGGAACTTTCAGCAAGGGAACTATTTGTGGTTCAAGCAGTCTGCTCTTTGGAATGTTAGTCTCAAGTTTCCTGGGAGATGTTAAGTGACTTTCCTAGACTCACAACAGGTACTTGTGACAAGGGAAGTAGGTCTTCCTGATTCAAAGATGTGCATTCTCGATATTTTATACCATATTTCCCAAATATTTTAAGTTAATAAATTGGGATAATATTTGCTAAGTTATGGGGATAGATATGAAATTATATTCTCCTTAAGTGACTTGGGAAGAGAATATAGGAAAGAGAAAAGTTCTTTTTCTCTCTCATTTTTATATTTTTAGCTGAGATAATTCTCCTCTTATAGTCCTTAGAGAAGACAATTTTTCTACCTCCAATTTGTCAGTAGTTTAGCATGAACTTCCATATCTAGAAACATCACTAGGAAAGTCTGTTTGGTGATGAGGAGAATAATGCTCCTTAAAAGAATTATTTTTCATGCTCTACTTAATGTATTTTAGGTCAAAAAGTAGATTTAGAAAAAAAAATTGAGGGTGGGGCTTCACTTTCCTGCATTTTTTCATTTTTGTAATCAGATCAAAGAAATTTTGGTTATGAACAGTGTATTGTATGTTTATATTTGTATAGTGATCAGTAGTTAGCTTTAGAATAAATTTAAACTATTATTTAAAGATCCTGCCAAAATAATTTAGAAATGGGAGAATTTTTCCCCAATTTTAGAGAATGACTGAATTATTCTAACACTCTCATTTTACAGATTAGGAAACTAAAGCTCAGACAGATGGCATGATTTATCCATGGTTTAGAAACTGCTTAATGGCAGAGCAGAGACCTGACATTGAAATCCCTAACTTATAGATCAGAGAGCTTTCTATTATTTAGAGTTGATACTTCATTATCTGAACTACACCACAACTTTTCTTTTCTTTCTCCTACTTGAATTACTTCTTGGATACTTAATTCCTGGGTATTTAGAGCTTCTACCACAGGATAAAAAAATAGAAGCAATATTGGACAGTTGGCTTCACCATCTGTTATCAAAACTGGTATGAGGAATGCAATTGATACAATAGACTCAAATAATATATCTATGTGGTCTATGAATTTTATTCATCCAGTGTATCACTGACTCCATTGCCATAAACATTGAGGAGAAGCTAGATTCTTGACATGAAATGTAGTACTGAAAGCAACTTCAGTAACAACAATAAAATAATTATATTTTTCATGCTTTAAATATTGCAAAGAATGCTTTGGCATCTGCCCTGAGCTTTTTTCCTCCCTGAGCTCTTTTCCTTTAGGATTCCAAAGGGGGAAAAAACTTTTATCTTCTAAATGACAGAGGGTGACTAAAACAATGAAAATACTAAAACCAAATTAGACCTCCCTTTTCCAATCACATATGTGGAGCTGGTGGAAGAGAAGGACAGAGGAAGCTAAATGTGTGGATATAACTTCCTTCCAAATACAATAAATACTTGCCATAGAAATTTTTGAAGATTTGTACTTGGTAATGAAAAAAAGATGAAATTGAAAAACTAATGGAATATATCACTTATCTATTTTTCTTCTTCAAGTGAGATTGAAATCTAACACTGTATAAATAAACTTTAGTATTTTATATTGATGAAAGGAAAGAATTTATGCCTTACTGTTTACTTGCTGTTAACATATTATGATCATTCTAATCCTCCATACCCAATGAGAGGGTGCCAAGATCCCTTGAAAGATTGTCAATTTATCTAGGCCGATTCTGTGCCTATAAGAAGGGTTATAAATAAGCCATTGTAGAAAAAGGACTTTTATTGGAAACCTCTAAGAAAGGAGATTCTAATCCTTTCTGAAATCATTCAATTAACTTTATAATTCCATGTTGCTGCATTTAAGTCCATGTTTTCTTTTGTGTTCTACACTGAAAATGAGTATCTGGAGTATATCCTGTTGACCACCAATCCTCATATACTCAAATACTGTTGACTACATGAGATTGTCCTCTGAAATAAATACACCTACTTTTTTTACTCTTGTGGCATAGGTTCAACTTTCCAATTTTTTAATCTCATTGTGAGAAAGTGATGAACAAAAGTTCAAAAGGGTTAAATTGTGATAGGAACATTCAAAATGAAATGTAGGATTGTATAATACAGAGTGACTTGACTTATTCTTCCTTTAAGAATCCTGAAAACATCGAAGAGGACCATTAAGGACAAATTAGAATTCCTGAAATGGAAATTCAGAATTTAATTGTGATAAGAAAATTAGATTTTTTTGTATTAGCATTTTTTATAATGGTTGTTCTTCATACTTGAAGAACACCAAAATGACATCAATATATTGGGGGTCATGGTATAATATGTATAACTGTGGATAATCAGACCAATACAAACTCAAAAGAATCTACCACAGTTCTCAAAATAAGCCATTGATAAAGCACATGGTTCTAATGGAATTTTATTTGAGCAACTTTATAATGTATTATGAATTTCTACCAATGAGCAGGGACGTTTCATTAAAACAGGATAGTATGGTGTATTATTGTGCATTGGAAGGCAAATATATGCTTAAATATTGGGCCCCCCCACTTCTCTCTCTCTCTCCTCTCTCTCTCTCTCTCTCTCTCCCTCTCTCTCTCTCTCTCTCTCTCTCTCTCTCTCTCTCTCGTCTCCTTCTGTTTTTGTATATCTATGTATAACATATATATATATACATACATATCTAAAGATATATTTCTAGATACCTAAGTATCTAGAATATCTAGAGTATCTAGATACGTATGTGTATATATAAATATAGATATCTAGCTATATATGTATCTATATACCATATATGCATATGCATGTATGTGTACATATAAATACACATGAATATATTATTATGTATGTTCATGTATAATATGTATGGATAAATACATATAAATACATATATACATATATAAAATTAGAGATAGAGAGAAGCTTTAAAATAATCTAGCTAAACCCCTTCATTTTCCAAATAAGAAAAGTGAAGGCGAAAAGTCATGCCATATGACTTGACTTGTACAAGTTCACTCAGTTCAGTGACAGAGATAATTAGAACCCAGAGTTCCCATCTGCTACTCTTTTCTTTACATCAGACATGCCATTAGTACTATTGTTAAGAATTTTACTTTTTGGGGAAGCTCAATAGAGCAGTGGATAGATCACTGCCCTGAAGTCATTAGGACCTGAGTTTAAATCTGATCTCAGAAACAACACTTCCTGGTTGTATAACCCTGGGCAAGTCACTTAACCACAATTGCCTCTGGGGGAAAAGTACTTTTTAGTATCAACAAGTCATTTGTATGTTTGTCTTGAACTTGGAATTTCCCCACATAATTCATGGGTCTGATAGTTCTTATTAAACGCCCCATGCATGTAATAATATTGGGTGCTTTATGAATGCTTCTTACTTAATTTATTCTTCTTCCTCAGTATTTGTTCTATTCATGGCTCCTGATCTTAAAGCTGATAGTTGGGGAAGAGGATAATTAGTAGTAATGAGGCATGCCTCTGCATCTTTTCACCAATTTTTTATCCCAGCAGTGAGTAAATCAGCATTTATTAAATACCTACTAGTGCCAGGCACTATAATAAGCACTGGGGATCTCAGGAAAGTCATATCTAATTTAATGAGCAGGTATCTTTATCACAGTTTTTGGGTAAAAACTTTGTTGTCTGAATTAATACAAAAGTACATTGTAAAGTTTGTTGAAGTACCTTTTTTCTCTTTACCACAGACATTCTGTTTTCCTTCCTCTAAAGAACCAAGCTGGGTTGAATGATCAAGGAATAAGAGAAATTTAACTTTAGCCTCAGGGTTATTTAATGCTTTTGTCAGCAGCCTTTATTCGCTTCCTGAAGATGAGACTAAGAGAACTTTGCAGTATATTTTTTGCTCCTTGAACTAGGAGAAACTGCATTTCTTGTTCCTACTAAAATGTTTAAATACAAAAAAGAAAGGTTAGCCATAGCATTAGGCCTATTCTTATGTTCCTGTCAACAACCAAAATGAAAGGTGACACTTTGATTTAATGCATTATTGTATCCCTTTTAACTGAGCAATCACCTACATTTACTGAAATTGTGGTTGTATTTTGAGTTCAGGTTACAAAACCACAAGCAAATAGTCCAAGCATTGAATCCCTCCCCCCTCACCAAACCCTACAATGACAAGTAAAAGAGAAATAAATTCTCATACAGTTTCTGAGGAATATAGACACACAATTTATGTTATAGATATGCATTTTCTACTGGCACATTTAACTCCATCAAAAGATATCATACTCTCATCAACTCAATCAAATTGGCCATTGAACCATTGCTTTCTATCTCTATACCTTAATACAGGCCTTTCCGAATGCCTGGCATGTATTCCCTCTTAACCTTTACCATTTATAGTCTCCAGCTTTCTTGAAGACTAAGTCCGAGTGTCATTTTCTATATGAAATCTTTCCTTATTATCTCCAGCAACTTATTAACCCTGCCCCAAATTACCTTGTTTCTATTTTGTATGAATTTATGTGTGTACATTTACTGTGACAAAATACAGTCTTCTTAAGAGCAAAATATGTTTTAATTTTCTCCTTGTATTCTCAATATCTGATTGACCAATTGATTCTAGTTGACACTAAGGATCAATTAATCAATAAACCAACAAGTATTTTTTTGTGTGTTTTTTTATGTTCTAGGCATTATGCTGGGTACTAAGGATACAAAAGCAAAGTGGAAGAATCATTGCTTTCAAAGAGTTGCATTTTACAAGGCAAGCAATATATACAATATATTAGTAAATATAAAATAACTACATGAAACTATAGGAATACATATATATATATATGTCATTTTAAGTGAAAAAATAATAGTGAAATTATGCAAAGGAACTGACTATAGCAGGTACTGGTTTGGAGTGGGAAAATGAGAACATATTTCTAAATTTGGCAGTTACCTACCAAATTCATTCCCCATATATCACTCCAATTAGAGGATATGTGCTTATTAGTTCAGATATTTCTATTATATTACAACAAGAAGAATAGTTTGCTCCTTAATCATAACCTCTTCTCTATGTGAAATATGATTTTCCTCTGATCCCAGGACAGAGAGACTAGTAAATCAATTTCTGAGGATTTAGGTGATAAATGTCTTTCCCCTTCATTAGGAGTCTCATGGAGCCAAAGTTTTCAATTGGCAGGAAGGCACTTGATATGGCAAAGGGACAATTACAGCTTTTTCATGGTGTCCAGAATTAGTCATCTCTCTTTTTTTAAGCAGTAGAAAAACTTTGTGTGGTCCCAATAGGCCATTCCCTGTCACTCAAAAGTTTTGCCTAGGAGGAGGATTCCAGGAAGATGGTGAAGTAGATCAAAAAAACTTCCAAACTCTCCTGGTTTTCTTCACAAACAAAACAAAATTGTGCCTCAAGACAAACACAGATGGGTGAAAAACAAATAAGACATGGGGCAGAGCAGGGTTCCTTCTGGAACAACCCAAGAAGACTGAAAAAAAGACCTCAGTTTACTGGTTTAATTACTGTAAAGTGTAAATACCTCCAAATTAGCTGTGCAGAAACTGCAAATGATGATGGTGGTCCTAGACTAGCCTTCCAGAACAATGTGGAGTGTTGGGGGGGTCTGAGTCTGGGAACATTGGGGTTCTTAACTGATAAGTAATGCCAGATCCAGCTGTGCTTCTGAGATGCATCCCTGGGTGTGAAAGAACCAGCACATCCACTAAATTCAGAAGCAATGAATCAGGGAAGCTGCTGGACACTTATAGGAACTTGGTAAAGGGTTCTTGGTTTTAGGTTCTAGTCCAGAGGGGAGAACTGAAATAAAGCCAAAGGTATCAAACCCCAAACCCAGATTTAGAGACGCTTACACTAATAAGTTCTCATTTCAAGAAAAAAGCAGGCAAAGGAAAAATAGTCTAATTATAGAAAATTACTGTGGGACTAGGGAAGACAAGGGTTTGTCTTCAGAGGAAGACAGTGAATTTAAAAAAAAAAGTCTTTCTAAAGAGTAATGTTAAATGATGATCTGCCCAGAAAGAATTTATAGATGAATCTCCAAAAGATTTAAAAAAAATCAAATGAGAGACAATGAGGAAAAATTGTTAAAAAGAACCATCCAAGAAAAACAAGAAGATTGTGAATATAAAATCAGTAAATTAGAAAAGGAGATCTATGGTATTAATGAAGAAAATGATTCTTTGTAAATTAGAATGGGGCTAAGGGAAGCAAGTATAGCTGTAAGAGTAAGAAATAACAAAACAAAATATAAATAATGAAAAAATAGGAGAATATGAAACATAAGAAAACAACAGATCTGGAGAAGAGATGAAGAAAAGAAAATATAAGCATAATTGGACTACCTGAAAAGTATGACCAAAAAAGAATCTTGACACAATAATTCAATAAATAATACAATATTGTCCTGAAATGATAGAATAAGAAGGGAAAATAGAAATAGAAAAAAATATACTGATCATCTTTTCTGGAGGAAAACATATAGGAACATTATTGCTAAATTTCAAAGGCCACAAATCAAATAGAAAATTTTACAAGAAATAAAGAAAAAAAAACAATTCAAATATGCTGGAGCTACAATGAGCACTGTACACACTTCATCAGTAGTTAAAATAAAAGACCACAAGCCCTGGAATAATTCATATCAACAATCAAAAAACCTAGGATAGTGGCTGAAAATATCATATTCAGCAAAATTAAGCATAATATTGAATGAAAAAAACATTCAGTGAATTCTAAGATTTTCAAGATTTTGTCTCAAACAAACCTGAACTCAATAGAAAATTTAACATATAAGAGTCAACATCAAAGACTAATTTCAAGGGATTTAATAAGAACATACTGTTTACATTTTATATGTGGAAATCTAAAATATATGTTTAAGATTGGCATTAGTAATTGAGTAGTTCAGAAGAAAGATTGGGACAGAGATGAGTATGATGTAACTATAAAAAGTAAAACCATCAAGAAAAATGTAAAAATGTTAAATTATGCTATATGAATGAGGTACAGAGGAAGAAGCAACTTAGAGGAATTAGATGGGTTAGAAAGGCTGTTGGTTCCTAAAACCTACTTACATCAGAAATAAGTTAAATGGGGAATAATATTATATACACACATGGATGCATACACATATACATATGCATACACACACACACACACACACACACACACATATATATATATATATATATATATATATATATATATATATATATATATATATAAAACCAAGAAATGTATAGTCTCTTCCAAAATTCATAAATTAATACGAGAGAGGTAAAAGGATAAAGTGGGATATAGAAGAGTATGTTGATCAGTGGAAGTGGGATAAGGCATGTAGATCAATGGGAATGGGAAAAAGAGGGAGGAAAAAATGGGGGGAGAAGATAAGAGATCCATGGATAGGGAGGGGTTAAATAATATGTGTGTGTGTGTGTGTATATATATATATATGTGTGTGTGTGTGTGTGTGTGTGTGTGTGTGTGTATAAATATAATACTACAACAATAATCAGGAGTAGAATTTATTAGAAAAAAAGTAGGGCTAGTAATCATTGATTTCAGACAAAATCAAATCAAACTTAAAGACTAGATTGAAAGAGAAATCTACATCATGTTAGCCACATTAATATTGTTTTAGATATATGTGTGTATGTACATATATATGTGTGTGTGTGTATTAATGCACATATGTATATAAATGTTTTTGAGGGAGATGGGAAGAATAAAAGGGGGAAAAAGAATAAAATAAAAAGTGCACAGTAGAAAGCAAAAAGAAGATCTTCAAAGAAGCAAAGACGGACTGTCATGAATTTAATGTCTTCTATTATTATATATGCTTTCTTGAAATGGAAATTTATTGTTACATATTTCTAATCCTCCCTTTGAATGTTCTTCTGGTCACATGATAATTGTTTTTTTTTTCCTTTCTTTTTCTATCTTCTTTTTCCATTTTGTATTTAAGTTTTGAATAAATATTTTTAAAAAAATTTGCTTACCCTGTAGGCCCATCTAAAAAGTGTTATCCTCGTTTTATGTGCTTCCAGATCATTTATCACCCCAGATCAGAGGACTCCCCTTAAAAAATCATACGGATTATTATCCCCATATTAAAGGAAGTAAAACAAAAGAATAGTTAAACAATATCAACAAGGAATTCTTTATTAAAGGTTAAGCTAAGAAACTGAAACAAAAGTCATTTTAAGACCTAAGACAAATGAAAGCATTTCTTTAATACAAATAATCATACAGAGAGTGCTCTCTGTGACGTGCTCCCAGGGAGAAATATTCACCTGTTATCTCTAAGGAAAATACAGAAAAGTTGTTTTTTTTTTTTAAACCAAGAATACAATTTCTAAAAATTAATTTAAATGGGATATAATAGAAAAGTTCTCACATCCAACAAAGCTTCATTAAATTAGAAATTATAGGTCTCTGGTAAGATTGCATTTTTATAATCATTATAATGATTAGAATTTAACATCTCTACAAAAGCTAATAGAATTTTTCCAAGTTTTGGCTAGATTTTTTCCCTCTAGCATTGGACATATTGTTTTTCAATACTTCTGAAGATAACTTTATGAAGAGAGAAACAAGAGTTCTCATCTACATGTTCCTTTGAATTGTTATTTCTCAGCAGAAACTTCAAGTTCTTTGGACTGTGACTATGCTCTCCATCCCTCTAGTCCTGCCTCCATAACACATCTTTCATGTGCCCAAGCATACTTCCTACAGTGAATTTCTACTCACATTGACAAATGACCTTAGTGTCATCTGCTTAATAGCACAAGAAAATTATTATTAATTTCTCATTCATGTAGGCCAACTGTTGTATGCAAAGCCCACCGAACCAATTGTAATGTTCTTTTGAAATTTCTGCGAAATGATGAGCATGCAATTTCCCCTGTCCTCCCCTCAACATAGCCATGCCAAGAACTGGACTGATAATACAGAGCCACCCACCTGGCAGGGGCTTCTGGTTTACTAAGCCAAGGCATTAGATTAGATATTTTTAAATGAGGATAAAAATGACATCAATTTCTTTCTAGGCATTAATCTTTCCTTTTTTCCTATTCCCACTTTCTGCTCCTTTCCCCTCCTTTTCCTTTCAAATTCTCATACATTTATATTTATTTTAAAATAAACCCCCTCAAAACCCCAAATAGTTGCTCTTGACAATTTATTTTGGGGGTAATGAATACACTTTAATAGCATTGGGTCTAAAAAAGTCTTCCTCTGAGAACTGGAGAACTGAGATATATTACTACTAATACAAAGAATAAATAGGAAAAAAATTGAACTTAATCACCTTTTTCTTCTTGTCTGTTTCTATCCTTAAAAGAAGAACTGTCTTGAAAACTAAAACTGTAGTTGGAATGTATTTTTTTTAAAGCAAAGAGCATTCTGGAAAAGCTAGCCCCACGATTCTCTCTACTTTCCTTTGAGATGAAAGAATTTTCTGGGAATAGAATATTTATAAATAAAGAGTTAGAGGAGGTGAGGAAAGGTGTTGCAACTCTGGGAGGGTGTTTTTTTTTAAAGAAGCCAAATGAAAATTGAAAAAAAAATATATATTGAACTTAAATAGTGGAAAAATCCCCAAACCCAACTTCAAAATAAATCTTCACTAAGAAAATGTTTTGAAAAATCTTTCCCAAAGCTGAAAGCCTCTTTCTGACAGACCTTGGAGAGCTCCTCCTTAGAAAGTCATAAAGTAGAATTCTCATTGCTTTACACTAATGAAATGAATTTCAAAGAAATGAGGAACATCTGAGGCCACTTAGTACCCTTTACCTTACTAGCATAGCAACTCTGTTGAAAGAACTCAGTTGTCAAGTTTTAAGCATCTGCCAAAGAAGGGGAAAAGCAGAAAATGCTACCAAACAGTGACACACATAAGTAAAAGAAAATCATTAAACAACAGGAGGGCTTTTAGATAATGGTACTCAGGCATTCTGGGTCTTCCTATTCTCTTATTCCAACTTATCTTTTTAGTTTTATCTCTCACTATTCACCTACAAGGACATTCTGTACAAGCCAAATTCAATCAC
Organism: Sminthopsis crassicaudata; assembly: GCF_048593235.1. Taxonomy (NCBI): domain Eukaryota; kingdom Metazoa; phylum Chordata; class Mammalia; order Dasyuromorphia; family Dasyuridae; genus Sminthopsis; species Sminthopsis crassicaudata. Next base: position 175,660,259 of record NC_133620.1, read on the forward strand.
TGTACTAACTTATTTAATTTTAAAATTCATTCATTTATTTATTTTTAGCACACATTGCTTTATGAATCATGTTGGGAGAGAAAAATCAGAGCAAAATAAAAAAAAAAAACAATGGGAGAGTTAAAAAAAAAAACAGAAAAAAGATGTGAACATGTGTTGATTTACCTTTAGTCTCCTTAGTTCTTTGGATGCAGATAGAATTTTCTGAACAAAGACTATTGGGATCGCTTTGGATCACTGAACCTCTGAGAAGAACCAAGCCTTTCATAGTAGACCATGGTACATTTTTTGCTGTTATTGTGTATAATATATTCCTGGTTCTGCTTGTTTTTGTTCAGCTTACATAAATCTTTGCAGGCCTTTCTAAAATCAACGTGTTCATCACTTCTTGTAGAACAATGATACTCCATTACTTTCATATACCACAACTTGTTCAGCCATTCCCCAAATGATGGGAATCCCATTCATTTTCCAATTATTTTATACTGCAAAATAAGCTGCTACAAAAATTTTTGCCCATGTGGGTCCTTTTCCCTTCTTTATGATTTTTGGGATATAGACCCAGTGATGGCACTGCTGGGTCAAAGGGTATGCACAATTTTCTAGAACTTTTGGGAAGTAGCCATAATTCCAGATTCATCTTCAGAATGGTTGGATTATTTTACAACTCCACCAACAATCCCTTAATATCCAAGTTTTCCCACATCCCTTCCAATATTTCTCATCATTTTTTCCTTTCATCTTACCCAATCTGAGAGGTGTGACATGGTACCTTAGAAATGGTTTATTTTGCATTTCTCTAATTAATACTGATTTTAAGCATTTTTTCATATATCAATGGATGATTTTAATTTCACCATCTGAAAATTATTCATATCCTTTGACTATTTGTCAATTAGGGAATGACTTGTATTCTTATAAATTTGACACAGTTCTTTATATATTTTAGAAATGAAACATTTATCAGAAATACTGGTTACAAAGACTTCCCCCCAGTTTTGTACTTTCCTTTTTAATCCTGTTTCTATTGGTTTTGTTCATGCAAAAACTTTTAAATTTAATGTAGTCAAAGTTGTTCATTTTACATTTCTTTTTTTTTTAATATATCCTTCAACTTTGCTAAAGTTGTGAATTGTTTCTAGTAAGTTTTGGATGATTTTCTAGGATTTTCTAAGTATATCTTCATATAATCTGCAAAGAGTGATAGTTTTATTCCCTCATTGCTTATTCTAATTTCTGTAATTTCTTTTTCTTTTCTTATTGCTAAAGCCAACATTTCTAGTACAATGTTGAATAACAGCAGTGTTAATGGGAATCCTTGTTTCACCCCTGATCTTAATGAGAATGTGTCCAGCTTTTCTCCATTACAAATAATGTTTGATGTAGGTTTTAAATAGATAATGCTTATTATTTTAAGGAAAGCTCCTTTTATCTCTATTCTCTCTAGTATTTTTAATAGGAATGAGGGGTGCATTTTGTAAAAAAAAGGTTTTTTCTGCATTTATAAATTATCATATGATTTCTGTTGGTTTTGTTATTGATATAGTCAATGATGGTAATGGTTTTCCTGATATTTAACCAGCCTTGCATTCCTGGTATAAATCCCTCTTAATCATAGTGTATTATCCTGCTGATAAGTTGCTGTAATATCTTTGCTAATGTTTTATTTAATTTTTTTGCATCAACATTCATTAAGGAGATTGGTCTGTACTTTTCTTTCTTTGTTTTGGATCTTCCTGGTTTAGGTATCAGTACATATTTTTGTTTTGGAAGGAATTTCACAGGACTCCTTCTTTACCTATTTTCCCAAATTGTTTACATAGTATTTGAATTAATTGTTCTTTTAATGTTTGGTAGAATTGACTTTTGAATCCATCTGGCCCTGAAATTTTTTTTTTTTAGGGAGTTCATTATTGACTTGTTCAATTTATTTTTATAAAATGGGACCATTTAAGTAATTTTCCTTTTCCATTAACCTGGGCAATTTATATTTTTTGTAAATATCCATCCATTTCAATTAGATTATCAAAACTGCTGCCATATAGTTGGGCAAAATACCTCCTAATTATTGCTTTAATTTTTTTTTATTGGTGTTAAGTCCACCCTTTTTATTTTTTGTATTGGTGATTTAATTTTTTCTTTTTTTCTAATCAAATTAATCAAAAGTTTATCTATTTTGTTTTTGTTTTTTTTCCCCATAAAACCAATTCTTAGTTTTATTTATTATTTCAATAATTTTTAAATTTTCATTTTATTAGTACCTCTTTTGAGTTTCAGAAATTCTAATTTGATATTTAATTTGGGGTTTTTAATTAGTTTTTTTGTCTGTCTTTTTTAGTTGCATGCCAACATCATTGATCTCTTCTTTCTCCATTTTATTTATGTAGATATTTAGAAATATAAAATTTCCCCTAAAAATTGCTTTGGCTGTGTCCCATGGTTTTGTTATGTTGTCTCATTATTGTCATTCTCTTTGATGAAATTATGGATTGTTTCTGTGATTTGTTGTTTGATGCACTGATTTTTTAGAATTAGATATTTAATTTCTAATTGGTTTTTAATTCATCTTTCCCTGGCCCTTTATTATATGATTTTTATTGCATTATGGTCTGAAAATAAAGCAATACTCTTTCTTTCATTCTGTATTTGATTGTGAGGTTTTTATGTCCTGTTACATGGTCAATTTTTGTATAGATGAAATGTATTGACGGGAAAAAGGTGTATTCCATTCTGTCCCTACCTAACTTTCTCCACAGACCTATCATATGTAGGTTTTCTAAGATCCTATTAATCTTCCTCCTTTTTTCTTTGTTTATTTTGTGGTTATATTTGTCTGATTCTGAAAGGGGGAGGTTAAAGTTCCCCACTAGAAAAGTTTTGATGATTATTCCTTCCTGTAACTGGATTAAAATCTTCTCTAGGAATTTGCCTGCTCTACCACTTGGTGCATACACATTTAGTATCTTTACTACTTCATTATTTAAAGTATGCTTTATCAAGTTGTACTTTCCCTTCTTATCTTTTCATTTTTTTAATTTTTCAAAATTTTATTAATTTTATAATTATACATTTTTGGCAGTATATATGCATGAGTAATTTTTAATAACATTATCCCTTGTATTATTTTTCCAGATTTTCCCCTCCCTCCCCTAGATGACAGGCAATCTCATACATTTTACATGTGTTACAGTATAACCTAGATATAATATATGTGTGTAAATCCAATTTTCTTGTTGCATGTTAAGTATTGGATTCCAAAGGTATAAGTAACCTGGGTAGATAGACAGTAGTGCTAATATTTTACATTCAATTCCCAGTGTTCCTTCTCTGGGTGTAGTTGTTTCTGTCCATCATTGATCAGCTGGAAGTGAGTTGGATCTTCTTTATGTTGAAGATATCCACTTCCATCTGAATACATCTTCATACAGTATTGTTGTTGAAGTGTATAGTGATCTTCGGGTTCTGCTCATTTCACTCAGCATCAGTTCATGCAAGTCTCTCCAAGCCTTTTCTTATCTTTTATAATAAGATGTATTTTTACTTTTGCTTTATTTGAGATCAGAATTGTTACCCTTGCTTTTTTTTTTTTTTTTTTTTTTTTTTTTTGCTTGAGGTGAAGCATAATAAATTCTGTTCCAGCCTTTTACTTTTACTCTGCATGCATCAGTCTGTGTTAGATGTATTTCTTGTAAACAATATATTGTAGGATTCTTTTTTTTTAATCCACTCTATTATTTGCTTCCATTTTATGGGAGAGTTCATCCCATTACCAGTTCTGTATTTCTATCCATCCTATTCTCTCCCACTATATACTTTTATTCTCTCTATCTACATGGTCCTTAGTGGTGTGTTTCTTTCTTTGCTCCCCTCCCCTATCTCCTATCACCACTTCCCCTTCTCTTACTTGTGTTTTTACTTACCCCATCTACTACCTCACCTCCTACCACCCCTCCCCCTCCTCTTAATAGTAATTTTTAACTCCACCCACTACCTTGTCTTCTATCAATCCTTCTCTTCTCTTACCTTTCCCCTAGGGTTTCTGTCCTCCCTTCTATTCTGTGCTTCCCTTTTCTTTCTCCTCTTTCTCCTCCTTCTTTATAGGATTAGGTAAATTGCTATACCCAACTGAATGATTAAGTTATTCCCTCTTAGAGTCAAAACTGATGAGATCAAGCTTCAGACAATGCTCCTCCTCCTCCTTTCTTTGCCTCAATTGTAATAGGTCTTTTGCACTTCTTCACATGAACTAATTTTCCCATTATACCTTCCCATTCCTCTTTTTTCAGTACAGACCTTTCCCCATCCCTTAATGTCTTTTTTATGGCATCATATCAGGGACCATTCACAATTACACCCTCAGTCTATGTGATGACCCATGTGTCTGCCCCAGTTACAGATACAGTTCTCAAGAATTACAGATATTGTTTTCCCATTTAGTGATGTAAACAGCATAACCTTTAAGTATTATATATTCACCCCTGTTTACCTATGATTCTCTTGTTTGTAGATTACATTTTCTGTTTAATTCTAGTTTTTTCAACAGAAATGATTGAAAGTCTCTTACTTCATTGAAGATCCATTGCTTCCCCTGAAAGGTGATGCTGAATCTCTTTGGGTAGTTAAATCCTAGATACTTTGTCTTTTGGAAATGCCTTATTTTCAGGTCCTCTAATCCTTTATTTTAGAAGCTGCTAGATTTTGGGTAATCCTGACTGTTGCACCTTGATATTTGAATTATTTTTGCCTGGCAGCCTACAGTATTTTAAACTTGAGAACTTGAGACTGTATTTTTGGCGTTTCAAAACAATGTTCCTTGTGGTTTTCCTTGTGGGCTTTCTTTCTGAAGGTAATCGACAATTCTTTCAATCAGTCTCTCCACCCTTCTGTTTCTAGAATGTTTGGGGCAATTTTCCTTAATGATCTCTTGTGGAATGCTATCTAGCTCTTTTTTTGGTCATGGCCTTGAGATTGGCCAAATTTTTAACTGTCTCTTCTGAATCTATTTTCCAGGTTGGCTATTTTTCCAATGAAGTATTTCCAATTTTCTTCAATTTTTTTCATTTTTTTTAGTTTGTTTGAATCTTGATGTCTCACAAAGTTTTAAAGTTTTTAGCTTTTATTTTCTCTATTCTAATTTTTAATGTGGGATTTTCTTCAGTTGGCCTTTGTATGCTTTTTTTTTTTTTTTCATTTGGACAATGCTACTATTTAAAAAGTTTTCTTTGTACAATTTTCTTTTCTTATCTTTTCCAAGCTTTTGACTTTCTAATTCATGCCTATCCCTTTCTAATTTTTTTTCTAATACCTCTCTTATTTGCCTTTTAATGTCTTTTATGAGCACTTCCAAGAAACTTCTTTAAACTTGAGACCAATTCATATTACTCTTTGAGATTTCTTCTGTAGACATTCTGTCCTCATCTGAGTTTGTATTTTGGTTTGCCCTGTCACATAGCATCTTTCTATGGTCAAGATTCTTTTTTTGCTGTTTGCTCATTTTCTTTCCTTTTCCTCTTTTTTTTTTTTTTTTTTTTTTTTTTTTTTTTTTTTTTTTTTTTTACTTTTAAGATCGAGCTCTGTTCCTGAGATATATGGAGTACTGTCCCAAGTTTTCTGAGTCTTGGCTTTGAGCACAGGAGACCCTTGTGTTTCTAGGGGATAGCTTTGCTTGTTCTTTTCAGGAAACAGCCTAGTTTCCCAGAGTTTGCCTTCTGAGCTGTGACTGGAAACTGTGCCCCCCCCTTACCTGATTTACTCCTCTACAGAGCCAGGATTGAGGGTCTTAGTTGTTGATTTTCTGTGATTAAAGCATTCTCACCCCAACCTTCCCCCAGTCTATCTGAACTGGGCTGAAGACCTTTTTCACCCCAGTGAGACTGATCTTTCTTGAAGTATTTCCAGTCTATTTTGAGCTGGAGAGTGGTTTCATTCTGTCAGACTCTGTTCAAAGGCTTGGTTTCATGTGATTTTTGAAGGAAATTAAGAGAGTTTGAACAGCTTCTTGACTTTACTATGACATCTTTGCTCTACCCCCCAGAAATCTAAATCATCTTCTGCACAATTATTGAATGCAACCCAATTTCCTGATTCTTTGCCTTTGATTATGCTTTGTATTTCCTGTTTTCCTTATTACCCTACACGTTAAAATTCAACCTAAACTTCAAGACTTGAATGACCCCTTCATGTTTTCAAGAGTAGATAAAATCATCTATCACTTTCTTTCTTAGCCTCCTATGTAATATACCATATTTTGCTTGTGTATTTATCACCCCTCCACTTCCTCAGATATTTTTTTTCATATTGTGGCCCCCATAGTACTCACCACAATGAGTGTATATTGTGTAGCAAATACTCATTTGATAATGATTGCATAAACAGTTGAATACTGAATTATATGATCCATACAATATAAATATTCCCATGAATGATGCAGATTTGAAGCTATGTATAATTCTCAGTCTTGTCATCTGATCAGTTTGCTAGGAGAAAATCGTAAGGTTAACAAGGACTATCAACCATATCCTTAAATAAATGCCCAACAAAAGTAAATTGATTACCATATTACTATGGCTAAAAGAGCCTTAGCTAGAAAATGTTTGATGTCCTCTCCATGTGAAGATATGTGACAGTTAAATACAGTATCATTTTAGACTATGTATTTCATTTAGAACACTGCAATGAATTTTAGGAAACCTCCTATTATTATTGTGAAAAATATGGAACAATTAGGCTAAATGATTGTATAATTAGATGGATTAAAAATAATTCAATGGTTGGACCCAAGAATAGTTATTAGTGGGTCAATGTAAATTTGGAAGGAGAAATCTAGAGGAATCTAAAGAACTCTTTCTTGTCCCTATACTTAATACTTTTTTTAAAATCACTGTTTCAAAGCACAGATATATTTATGAAGTTTATATATAATATAAGGTTTGGAGAGAGAACTAATGCATTCTATGTCATATTCAAGATTTAAAATGATTTTAGAGGCTAGAATATGAGACTGAGTCTAATGAGATGAAATTTATTAGGGATAATTAAGTCTTAGATGTTGGCTCAAAAGATCAAGTAAATATAATATGGGGGAAGCTAGATATTCATTCTCATGCTATTATTCTTGCAAAGCTACTTTACACTAAAAGTCTGAATTAGCAACTGAACCAACATTTGTAACTGTAATGAAAATACAGATGATGCAGAAATTATCTAAATATTTACTTCTCTTAAGGATTAATAGGATGAAATAGCATTCAGAAATGATTGCTAATCTGAATAGCATTATTATCAATATTATAGAGAAGTTGAATGTGAAGAATTCTATTTTTATGTTGTGTAGATCAAACTATCCATTACAAAAGTGTACCTTAATTATTAACATATGTATCACATTGCATGTTAACATGTGCCCCTTAATTATTAACATATACAATGTAATATATGTAATATATTAACATATATTAATATATGAAATCTATATATGTAGAAAATACAGTAAAATTATTAAATGATTAAAAACAACTATATAATTTCTATTGTGGTATTCAAAAATACATTTAGCCCAATCAACATCCTTTCATTAAGCATTTACTCTGTACCTTGAACCATGATAGGTGATTGGAATATAAAGACAAAAAGTTAATAGTCTCTGTCCTTAAGGATTTTATATTATTTTTAGGGGAAATGATAGCTATAGGTATATACAAGAGATACAAACATATATGTGTATATATACACACACATACATATGTACATATATTTGATGTAGTGTAGCTAGCAAAAAGATCTGGTAATTTTTTGGAGGGGAATCACAGATTATAGGGAGGATTCTGTATATCACTCTAGCAGTCATTTTACTGTATCTACCAATTTTGCAACCTAGAATTTATTCCCTGATATCTCAAAGCTTCTCTTTATCCTAAGGGAAAATCATAGGGTATCAGATATTTGTACTTGGTTTAGTTACCTCATCTATGAAATGAGGATAAAATCTCAGTGTTATTTTGAGGATAAAACGAGACAATATTTATGAGGTGCTTTACAAACCTTAAAGTACTATGTGAAATGTGAACTGCTCTTGTTTTTGTTTTGTATTATGATAGGCCTTATACTGTCACACACATTTTTTATTTGCAAGTCCTGAAAAGAGCCAAAGAGATAGTCATAAGGGAAAAAATGTCAGCACTAATTTCACTCATATATTATACCTTCAGTTATTACTTAATATTTAGTTCACCTGTCTTTTTGCTTCTTTTCTAATTTCTAAACCACTGTTTATTTTCCCAAGTTTACTAAAACCAAGATTTAGGCCTTTGCTCTAATTCTAATTCTATGACCCTTGTGGCTTCTTGGTTAACTTAATTGATTATCTATCTATCTATCTACCTGTCTATCTATATATCTATCACCTATCTGTCTATCCACACATACATATATCTTGATTAATTTTATTTGGGAAGCTTTAAAATTCGCTGTCATTTGTAAACAACATTTGTTTCACTAATTTCCAAGAGGTATTTAAATTTCTTCTTTATTCAATATTATAAGAAGTTCTGTATATAGACTAAAAATCCCATAAGAGGGTAATTAGGTGGTACAATGGCTAGATCACTGATCTTGGAATCAGGAAGAGTATTTTCATGAATTCACATCTAACCTCACACACTGACTAGTTGTGTGACCCTGGACAAGTTACTTCATTTACGTCTATTTTCTAACCTGTTAAATAATCTAGAGAAGGAAATGGCAAAATACTCCACTGTCTTTGCCAATAAAGTTCCAAATGGGGATCATAAAGGATTAAGTATGACTGAAACAAATGAACAACAACAAAAACAATAGAAGCCCTTTAGCACCTAGGATCAAACAGTCAAAAATAGAGCATTTGGGGACATTCTTTCCCAAGCACTTTAATGGTAAAACTCACATTAACTTTAATGGACATCATGTAGTTAACGTGCTATGTAACCTTTTGAAAAATTGAATGGATACCATCAAACAACAGCTGCCTTGCTGTGATTCTATTGATAAAGCTATATGCATACAGCTTTAATTGATCATGGTCACAAATTCAGTTCTTCCATTTTGTACTGAGTACTATATTAAACATTCTACCTCTGTGCAAATGATTTAGTAATTCAAACAAAATTTCAATATCACTTCTAAAGAACAGAATTCATGACATCAGCTTTTAGTAGGCTACCTCTTTGGGTATATTTTTCAGATTGCATTGTCCAATATTGTCCAAAAATATGTCCTTTAACTCATAGGATACTGCAATTTCTAAAGAACTGAAAATAAATAAAACCCAAGAGGCAGTGGAGAACCACATCATAAACTACCGGGAGGACAAGAATATGCCCTTCAAGATGGACCAACATAAATGATGATTTATGTTGTTAGGTAAAACATTCTTATCAATAGGGTTATAAATGGATTGGATTACTTGAGTTAATATTTTTTGTAATAATGATATTTGTTCATTCCCCATATTTATTCAGAAATGACTTTTTGCAAGGCCTTCTTTACTACATTATGACTATATTAAAGAAATTACCTTATTAGATGGAAATGAATGATACCAATTTGTTTTCCATCTAGAAATGAATATATATCATCCATTGCTGCTTGAAAATTAGTTTAACTAACATAAGGTTTTCTATGACTTTGGAAGCATATCTCTTTAGCAAATTAAGTAAAGGAGGTTAATTAAATTATTTGATAACAAATTCTCTATCAATTATCTTATTTGAGCAATCAAATTATTTGTCAGATTATTGAAGGAAAAATATCAAAGAGGTTTTTAACCCTTTCAGATTATATCCATTATTACCAAATATTCTTGTTAATCAATTATTTGTCCATTTAAGTGACTTTAAGATAATTCTTTTAGGAGAATTAGATATACAAAATGAAAATAATAAAGTAAAATTGTGGTTGTGAATGCTCATACAAAAAGTTTCTTGAGGATTTAGGAAAACTTATTATTAAATAAAAGGTTTTGTATATGACATTTAAAATTAAAAGATATTAAATTTATTTTCAATCAGGTTGATTATTTTATATTCCAAGAGCACAGAAATAATCTGGTAGTTTCAGATGCTTTTATGAGCTTTCATAAAACATAAAGTTGTTTCCACTTGAAAAATTTACATTTTAGGATGGTATTTAGGATCTACCCAGATGTTAACCTCTAAATGTTCAATTTATCTGTTGGTACCCATAAGCAGTCACTTGTAACATGCCACTATAAACAATTCCCATTACTGCAGTGGTATTAGCAAGTCATATTGCAGCTGCTTAGTTGCCTGAAGGGAATGTTTATATTCTAAATATCTTGCATAATGCCATCTTGAAAAGGTAGGAAAATGTTTTTAAAATTGTTAAGATCTAAGACCTCTTTTAGATTTCATAATTAGTGACACATTTGACTTTGTCACTTGATAATGTTTCCGATCAATGAGTTACCCTAACATCCAACTTTGGCTTCTTTATTCATATACCAAACTTAAACAACAACTATAATATCTGTCTATTTTATGTTTGGTTTTAGCTTTCCTTTTCTTTTTTTCAGTATTAAACTATGGCATTTAGCATGTGGAATCTTATATTTGGCTCTACTTCCACCTGTTCTTTGATACCTGGTTTTCCTTCTCTTTCATTATATTTAACCAGACCTCCCCAAAACAAAGGTAGCCAATAAACTTGGTTCTCTCTTAGTTTTAGCATTTAGTATATTATTCATATCATTTATAGAATAATAATTTTGGAAGAAATAGTAGAAGTTATCTGATGCATTTTTATCTTAAGAGTTGAAGGGGAAAAAACCTGAATCCAGATTCAGAAGACTCAGGTTCAAATTCTGGATCTGTGATTTACAACCACTTCAATTCTGAGCAGCAAATTTAACCTCTCTGCGTCTCAGTTTCCTCTTCTGTAAGATGAGTGAGTTGAATAGATTACCTCTAAATTTCTTTTAGCTCTAAATATTATCATCCTATGAAGGCCAAATTCTTCAAGTCACATTCCAAGAGCATCTAATACTAAACCATAGATACTACTGACCATACAAAAGATGTATAGGATATAGTCCTATCATTCAGAAACTGACAATATTATTAGGAAGATATGATGACTATATTAGGGAAATATCAAGAGTAATATAATACAACATATACTTACATCATAATTTGTGTCATAAAAAATATATTGACATATATTAATAGCTTCCACTACCATATTTCGGCCGAAAGTCATTTGCATTCCTCCCTCATTGAATGAACCACTGACTCAATTTTCTTAACTGAAAAAAGGGTTTAATAATAACACCTGCCTCTAGGATTGTTATGAGTATTTAATGAGATAGTACTTATAAAAACCTATCATGGTATCTTATAGGTATATAATAAGTGCTTAATAAATGTTAGTTACTGTTTGTTATTATTATTATTATTATTATTACTGTTGGGTATTTTCAGAGAAAACAATCCTTTTACAAAGGATAGAAACTATTACCTCCATTAATCTTACAACTTCATAAATAACTTCACTGAAGTTATTTTATTTATGACACACGTACAGAATACATAGTGACAATTTTCATAGAGTAGCATGTCAGCAGAAGCTGACATAATCAACAAGATTATAATTAAAATGTGTTTCAATAATTAGCTAATTCTTTAACTCCTTTTAAGGTGTGCTAAAGGTAATTGTGCAGATATGGCCCCTGCTTTATAGGAACTTAGACTTAGGAAGATCTACTCTTATGGACATGTCTGCTGGATTTGTAGATAACAATACATAATAACTAAACATTTAAATAGGAGTTTTTAACCTTCAATCTTCCATTGCCTTCATTTTGGATTCTGATAAACACAGTATCTGTAAGCAGTGGTTCACTTTCTAATGCCTACACATTTCCCAAAAGTAATTAAATCAACTCTGGAACCTTAGATTCCTTAAATTGTATGAATTTGAGAAGATACCCTGCCAGGCACATAGATAGGCTATTTGATCCCAGTCAGTCTGAGCTAAAATTCTGCATTAAAAGAGAGTCTTATCACAAACAGAGAACACTCCTCAAATATTCCTGCATCTTTTGATCTCTTATCAAAACCCAAATATATCACTTATCCTCCTTGGTCATGCAGGGCTGAAGGAAAGAGAGGGATAGATGTGCTATGTCATTCACTGCCAGGATTCTCTTACCAGCTTTTGGTTACAAAAAGAATACTACTTGACATATTGTAACTCACTTTTTAAAGCTATTCACTGAATAAGAGAGTATTGGAGTCAAAAAGGAACTTACAGGCTACACAGTAAAACTTCCTTCTTTAAAATAGTCAATAATCTTGTAATGGAGCATTGGTAACTAAGGGTTCAGTCCTCAGAGTACACCTAATATTGCCTGCTGGATTTATTTGACATTTAGAAGCTTGATGAACCTCCTCTGGTCAAGAGTGACTGAGAGTCTGAAGCTATTTGGTGATGAAGAGTTTTCCTTCAGAGCCAAGACTGATCCTTCTAGAACTAATTTCGCACATGGAAAGATCAATAAACTCCTGTCTTCTCTCTCCCTCTCTCTCTCTCTCTCTCTCTCTCTCTCTCTCTCTCTCTCTCTCTCTCTCTCTCTCTCTCTCTCTCTCTTTTGTTTTTTGTATTTCTCTCTTCCCTGGTAGCTTTTGTTCAAGGAGGATTGTTGTGGTTCTAATGATGATGAAACAACAATTATCTCTATTTCCTATACACCCACCATTTAATTGGTGGTGCCATGGAACCATTGCTACTTTGGTGTCTTTGTATTTAGCCTTTCCTCATCTTAGGTGAATGAATATTTGGAGACAAAACATGAATAGTTAAGACCTTCTAAGATTCAAAAAGACATAGACATCAGAGCCTTAAAAATGGAAATGGTAACAAGATGTCAATTGATATGGTAGCTGTGTCTGGTGAGGAACCAATCCAGAAGAACGATCTGCTTGACCAAGTCCACAGTGAATTGATTCATTAGGCAACACATTTTGTTCTGTAAGGTACTAGTCACAGCTTATCAAGAGAGTGCTTATCTATTGACATTGCCACACTGAGAAGTGAACTTGATAGGGATTATTCCAAGGGACACAAAGAAATCAGAGGGGCCAGATCATATGTACTTCCCATATATGTTCTTTTGGGCTTCAATTTGAGATCATTCTTTTCTGGAACTAAGGGTATTTATTGAGAATATTTTTCTATTTTTGATATGCCCTCTCAGTAAATATCCTTTTATAAATGCAAATTAATATCATCTTGTTAATTGTATCAAGGATAAAATATAAGAAGAGGCATCCTTAGAGACAGCATTAGAAACCAAAGCTCTTCAAGATTATTAGAACTCATCTGAGGAAAGAAAGATTAAGTTGCACTCTGGGACCCAATCCACTAATGGGAATGATTACAGAGGGCTTGCTACACTCTATTTTTACTTTGTCATCACATTCCAATGAGTCAACTTAACCCCGATAGAACTGTCCTTTGTAAAAAAGTACAGCTAAACACCACAACCCAACACAATGAACATTTCTCACAATATCTGCCTTACTCTGCATCTATAATGTGCTATTTCCCAACTAAGAGGTAGGAAGTATTTTTTTACCATCTTTACTCTTCCAAATGTTCTAACATGATATTAAAAAATCAAAGAATCCAATCCCCTTTAAAAGTGAAATCTAAACTTAGTATATTTGTTTTTCTAGTCTCTAGCTCTCACTTATGAAGAATGTTCTATATTAAATAAGGAAAACTTCAAGCATAATCTGTAGGAAACAACACAAAACTACATACATTATGCCTCTAGTATTTATAGTGCATTAATATGGGCACTGAATTAAAAAGACAAGACAGAAAAAAATCCCAAAACAGTTCCTGCCTTCAAGAAACTTACTTATAGGATTTTATGTAGGGGAAGAGGAGTAGAGAAAGCATGTAACAGATAAGTACAAACATGATAATTTGAGAATGATGGAAAGAGCATTACTTACTGGGAGAAGAGGAAAAGTCCTCCTATAGGAGATACATGAAATAAATCTGAAAGGAAACTAGACATTCAAAAAAGCAGAGGCAGGAAGGAAGTGCATTTCAGGAATGGGCAAGAGAGCTACTGCAAAGGGAGAGATATGAGAAATGGAATGCCAAGTTCAGGAAATACCTAATCAGGATGCTTGCAATGTAGATTGTGTAAAAGGAAAGATGGAGCTGGAAGGGAAGTCTGAAGAGCTTTTAATATCAGTCTAAGGAGATTGTATTTTATACTCTAGGCAATATGGCATAGGATTATAAGTTTCATGTTTATATCCTTGCTCTGAAACAAAGTCTAAATGGATCTTCCAGTTAGTTTGCACTTTTCAGCAAACCATGAGTACTTGTTCCACTAACACACAGGGTTGGAATAAAGAGAATGGAATTATTGTAGGATGTAGTAAAGAGGTCAGTGGAAGATACAGGATAAAATTATCAGTTGTAACCACCATCCTATTCACTACTTTCAACTTTAAAATAAAATAATAGAAATTTAGCAATGGATTGATCAGAGATCTAAATCTAAATTCTAACCAAGTCTAATCTAAACTCTAACCAAATCATACATCAAATATTAAAAAAACCTTTGGAAACCACTATCCAATGTATACTTATGAAATAAAAGTGCATCAGAACTCCCCAAAGAGCCCATATTTTTAACCAAACACTTTTTATGCTTTTTCTAACATTGAGCCAAAATATGTAATTCAGTCATTTCCATCTAATGATGCTAATCCTGCCCTCTAGAGCCAACCATCATTTTAATTTATATTCTACATAGATTTGTAAAATTTATGTTTTTTTTTCTTTTTATCTTTCTTTGTATCTGTAGCACATATTAGACATTTTATACTTTTTTGACTAATTGATTTATTTCACTTTTTCTTCTTGAGGTTCAAAAATCATATTCACTTTTATTTCCTTTCTATACAATGGCATCCAGAAATGACTATAAAATTTAAAATGTGATTTAACCTAGCCTTCCTGAAAGTTAGTTTTCCTTAAGTACTAAAAATAATTACCCAAGATCCTTATTTCTTCATTTATAAATACTTATTGTAATTTAATTACAAAAAAGGAGTGGGAGAGATGAGTCAGGGAGAATAAGTGGTATACTATTCTAGTTGTCCAGTCCTTAATTAAAGTTTCTAAGAAAATGCATTGGTTTTTGAAAGCACTTTGAATTTAATGTTACCATTTTTTAAAAATCCCTCTTTTTAGGTTCTTTTACTTTTAAAATTTTGCCTTAAAGATAACATTTCAACTCTTATTTGTTATTCAAGTCTCCTCACAACCTGCCCCCAACCTATATTTCTTGCCTCATCATATATTTGAGACTTTTTAAAAATTAATTTTTCTCAGTTTGAAATTCTTGCCTTCTTCTGAGAATGTAAGAAAAAGAATACTCACAAATATGTATAGATATGCAAAGTAAATTTTTATATTAGCCATATCTTCTTCACTGCCAAAAAAGTAAGAAAAAGGAAGAAATAGAAGAAAATATGCTTTGGTCTTAGTCTCATTTTAGATATGGATCGTATATTTTACAGTGAATACTTTGTCATTGCAGCTGGTCATAATGTTGATCAGAATTGCTAAGTCTTTCCAAGTTTATCATCTTCACAGTATTGTTATTTGTCTCCAATCTCTCCAAAAAAGACTTTTCATGAAATATAATAAACATTTAAAACTATAAATAAGCTTGCCAAGTTATGAAGGAAATAAAGACACTTTTATTTCTATGATTGTGTGTGTGCGTGCGTGTGTGTGTGTGTGTGTGTGTGTGTGTGATAGCTAAAGTACTAGATCTGGAAACAAAAACACCTTTAAGTCCTATTCCTGAAAATATAAATTAAATGTACCTTACATAATTTTTTTGCACTTTGCATTAGGCCATTTTCATTTTTACCTTGTAGGGACGTTAGAATCACTGGAGGATATATGACCCTCTGCTGTGATCTGTCTGCATTGGTGAAAGGAATTTCCACATAGTGAGTTTTCTCACACTGATGGATGCTTCATGTTTTTTAATGTATATACTGCATGTGGATGCAAATGCATTTCTACAATGCAGTCAAAGAACGTTGGATTGAAAATCATCTAGCCCTGTCTTTGAACCTAAATAGATAGGGAAATCAAATTACTCATTCTTTCTGGATCTTGATTTCTCCATTTGTCAAATGAAAAAATTTAACTAGATATCTTTCCAACTTTAAAGTTTTATTTTCATAAATCATTTGATATGTGATGAGAGAAAAATAATAGGAAAGACTATTCATTGACAAACTTTTCCCCCATGCCTATTGCACTTCAGGAATTAGAAAAAGGGAATATTAAAAAAATAATTTAGAAGAGAGACTCTAAAGGAAAAAGCCACTAACATGTTCTGAATCTGTTATAGAAATCAAGGAATGAATAAATTAATTTGGAACATGTATTTTCTTCATCGTGATGAAACCAATGGTAGATTTCATGTTTCTATTTCCTTATTAAATACTTAGATTAAATTGTCCCAATTGCCAAGTTAAATATACATGAAAATATAACTAATAATCTCTAAGCAATTCAAACTTACAAAATCCATAGCTATTTTTCATCAAAATGTAATATTAAAATATTTTTAATTGTAGTTAATTTGAATTAGACACCATTAAACACAGATAATTTTCACATCTGAACTAATACCTAAAACTTTCTGGAAATGGAGAAAATGTTCAGAATTGGCAAACTACTCCAGTATCTGCCAAGAAAACCTAAAATGGGAGACATACTAAATATTACTAAAATGACTGAACAACAAAAACAAAATGGAAATTAAAGCTACAGAAAGTGAATTTAAAGTTCATTTTTGATAAGACAAATTACTCTCTCCCAGTATCTCCAATATTTTTTATTATTCTTAGAGCTGGAAGGTGAGGATAGGAGTTTGTTACTAAATTCAAGTCAGTCTTTCATGTGCTCTAGTTTAGAGTCTGTCAGCTCTTACAATTCATTTAAAATATCTCTAAATGCAAGGTCCTTTTCTCACTTGGAATCAAGAAAGAACATTAAATGAAATTCACTGACAGCTATGGGTACACCTTAAAAACAGATAACAAAAATTTAAAGCTTCTGTTATACTCTTTTTAGTTCTATCGCTTTTAATACAGTGGTTCTGTTGAATTGAAGTTAATACTTCATGAAAGACACTCATGATTATTTGACAGGTGGTTTAGCTTTTAGTATAATTACTGAAAATCTTTATAGCTCATTTTTCCTTTTGACCTTCAGTTTCTCTCACTCAGAGGTGATGCACCATGGATTACTGATGGACAAATGTCAAAAAGGTATCCAATAGAAAGGAAATTTTTAGCCTTTCCATTTCTTTCCATATTGAATTAAGGATCAACTTCTGGTACTTTTTCCTTCACTGTTTCTTTCTCTAGAAAGTTCCTTGCATTAGCAAGGCTCCGGAAAATAGATAAAATGAGTGGTGAATTATATGAGTATTTGTTATTCAATCAATCAATGAATCAGTCAATAAGTATTTATTAAGTACCTATTTACTACTTGGCAGGTTCTATTACTTGTACTGGGGATACAAGAAAAAAAAAGTTATTGCTCTTAACAAGCTTATATTCTATTGTAAGACTCAATATGTAGTCATACATATATGCAAATTAAATATAATGTAATTTTGGAAATCAAGAAACTAGAATCAAGGGAGCTTGGGGAAGTCTTATTGGAAGTAGCACTTAAGCTCTGAAGGAAGGGAAGGATTCTCAGAGTTAGAGGATAGGGGAGAATGCATTTCAGAGATGGGAGAGGAAGACAGCTTATTCCAATCTACTGATGAGAAATGAAATTTCATGAATGAGAGATAAAATTAATAACAATTTGAAAAGTTTTACAGTGTTTGAAGGAGATAATAGTACCATAAGCTTGGCAGGGTAAGCTGAAGCAAATTGTGATGAACTTTAAATAAGAAATGTCTTTTTTAATTGTAAGTAAAATTCTACCTTCTATAAGAAGGCTTCTATAACCTTTCTGAATTCTTGTTATTTGTCTCTCTAAAATATTATTACTTATCATGTATATAGTTTGCTTTGTATATGTTTGTTGTTTCTCTCATTCAATTGGAAACATCTTGAGGGCAGGGATTCTCTTTTGCCTCTTTTTTATTCCCCAGCACTTACCACAGTGCTTGGCACATAGTAAACATTTAATAAATGTTTATTGAATTAATGAATAAATCATAGTGGGAAAGAATCACTAAAATTATAGGGAAAGGATCCCATTGATGCACCCTGAATATAACTAACTGTTGTAAGAAGAGAGTATGGTAAGGTAGAATGCAGAAGAGGAGTCAGTTGAATCTGTGAAGTGTATTACAGTGATTGCATTCATTGCTTTTTCCTAGGCTCTTTTGCTTTTGTTATCATTGTAGAATAATGGAATTGTTCACAGGTATCTGCCCAAGCCGAAAGGTCATAGCTCATGTTGCTTCAAATAGAATGTGATCCAGAATTAAGACAGTAAACAGTGATCAAGATATGTAGGTTGATATCTAGTTGATTGTGCCTTTCTCTATTATACCAGTTAACCTAACAACTGATTTTCTGTTGCTAGTGATGGAGCTAAGAGGCAAGGGTCTATGCCATACTTGAGTCCTCAGTTCCATTTTGGATATGACACAAAAAGGCATGAATAAGAGGCACAGGATACTAACAGAAATACTGACCCAAATTCATTGCAAATAAGTTGAGAACTTCATATATATTGCATGCTTAGATGAAGAATTGATCTCAGGAGATGGATAGAAGAGAATTAACACAAGAAAAGCAGTAGACAAATTTGGAAGGCAGACATAATAAGACAGTGGGGATCAAGGCATTTTCTGAAAATAGATTACTTTGGATTAAATAACACTTTATATTTACATCCATATATTCTGATTGTATAAGTGATGATCAAGGGCAAAATTAATCATTAATAACTAATGACACTACTAATGCTTTGTCTAATATCTAAATTAGGAGTATCTATGTTATACATGAAAGCAGGTATTTCCAAAGTTTTGTAGCTCCTGTCTGACCATTATAATCAATGATAGGAATGGAAATAGCTTATACAGGGTATTTCAATAATATTATAGTTATTGTCTATAAAGTGCAAGTAGCCAATGGTAAGTGAATTGTGACTCTCCATTTTCACAAAAGCACTCATTAAATTACTATTTCAAATCCCATATTCCAACCAACATTAAGTAAATATTTGCTACTGAATTCTGTGTTAGGCAAGTGGAACAAAGACAGACTAGATATTACATGGACCCAGATCTCAAGTTTATAATCTTTTGGGGCTTCTCATATGCAATAAAATCATAAATCTAAAGTTGTAATCCATACGACCCCAAGATTGTATTTTTGATCAGAATAACATGCATATAATTTCATGATTCCTAATTTGATATCAATTCATTTAGCCTTTTACACTCAAGTCTCAAATGCAATCATATTTAAATTAAGATAGCCCTTCCTCAGTCCTTTTAAACTGAATAATTCATTTATCATTTATTTAGCTTCCTAACCTTCATATCAACACAGGGAAGCTTAAAGGGAAAAGTAAGGTAGGATAGTGAGAAAGTGGTAGGTGGAATGAGGGGTTGATTGCTACTAGGGAAAGAGCCATTCATATTACAGGAAGAAGTGAAAGCTGGCATCTCAAGAGTAAAAAAGAAAGACTGAAAAACATAAAGGCAAAGAGAGAATTGTGTTGTGTATTACAGCATTATATAAGAATTTACCTTCATAATGATGACTTTGACCCATCAATATAAAGCTTAAATTATATTCCTTATCCTCATCTCCTATGTTTGTAATTTAGTTCACATTATTTCTATAATACTGGTTATATAAGGTATCCTTGAAAATTTGAAGAATAAAACTTTAGGAATAAGGAAAGTTGACATATGTACAATTCTTCCATTCTTGATAATGCTAGATAAAAGCAGCATACATAAATATAAACCGAAGCTGCAACATTTGCAAAAAGATAACAGAGTACATTATGTAAAATAATGTAACCTGTTGGAATTCTGCAGATGCAATATTCTGGCCACTTTCATATTGTTTTATAAAACATTATTATGGTATGCTTTCCTGGGAAAATTTCATATTTATCTGTCTAAAAAGTTCACCATCTCTTTCACTTTGCTCTTAAATATATTTTATATATATATATATATATATATATATATATATATATATATATATATATATATATATATATATATATACCTTAAGGATAGTACAGTGGGTAAAGTAATGGTTTTGAGTGAGAAAACCTGGATTTGAAGTTTAGCTCTGTCAGTTTCTACCCTTTAGCATTTGGGGAGGTTATTTAAACTCTGTGTGTCCTTTAATTTCCTTGTCTGCTAAAAGATGCTTATATAAGTTCTTTCCAAGCTCTAAATATGGTCCTCCAAAGAGCCGCATTTAATAATAAAAGAAAATCAATAGGATGTAAATTTCTTGAGGGAAAGAATAGTTTCATTTTTGATCATTGAATCACTAGATCCTAACCAAATACCTGCCATAGCAGTTATTTTACAAATATGTACTGAGTGAATTAATGATAAATATATTTCATATCTTTAAGATATTAAAGGCATGAAATAAGATATTTCCTATGACATAAATGTGCCAAATATAACAAATATATTAAATAAGATGAATAATAATATTATTTTGGATAATTGGTCAATCTCTCTATGGTTCCTAAAGTACATTTAAAAGGGAATTTTATCCAGGGAATATATCAGAAAGTAGGTAATTCATGTAATAGAAATAAAAACTTTCATTGTTATCCCAAATGTTTCCATATATCCCTGAGTTTACTTTCTTGAGTTATAGGTATAGCTTCAAAACTCCAAGTTACTTACCAGAGACCATTCAGTTTGAATTATTATCAATAATAGACTTCATCTGGTAAACTGACTTCTGAAACCAAAAAGATTTTTCTTTCAGAAGCCTATTATTCATTGACTTGACAAGAGTGTCTCTATAGTGACTACTATGAGAACACCTGTCTTTTCCCTTAATGGTACTTTTCAGCAATGTCTATTCAGAAAGAAATAATGACATTCATTAAATACCATAGTTTTAAGTCTGCTGAGGTCAGAAAGTGTACCACCTTCATTATATAGATGAGGAAAGCAAATCCAGTGGAGGTAAAGTAATTTGATCAAGTAAACTCAGGTATTAATTAACAAATCTAGGCATTCTGACTTCAAATATACTCTTCCCATTATGTCATGCTTTCAGTTAAATATTTTTATTAAAATGTATTAGTCAAAATATAATTTTTTTTGCATTTTACATGGTCATGGTTTTATATTAAAAAAAATAAACTAAATGGTTTAAATACCACAATTTTTGTGTGAGACCTAATGGCAGAACAATGGGGGGGGAGAGAATGGGGAAGGCTGTTTCATTAATTCACACAGCTATGTATGTGCATTATATTTATTATATCTTAACAATTAAAAAATTAAAAGTAATGTTAATGTGGCATAAGTGCCATAGAGGATAGAATTCTGGACCTGAGTCAGTATGCCTTTAGTTCAAATGCAGTCTTAGGTATTTAGCATTTGTGATCCTGGGAATGTCACATAATCTAGGTCTGATTAATTTCCATTATATTTTAAATGGGGATAATAATAGCAGCTATTTCCTTGTATTGTTGTAAGGATAAAATGAGATGACATTTGTAAAGCATTTTATAAGTAAAGTGTTATATATGTGCTATTGTTATAATTATAATTATAATAATTATTATTATGCTGTAGTGGAACCACAGAGTAAAGCATTATAATTTTAAAATCCTTATATACCTTTTCAAAAAAGTTACTTTCAAAATCTTATGGAAAAAAAGATCTTATAAAAAATGTAAACACCCAATAATTTTTCAATGATGAATTGAAGTGAGATATTTTCTTATAGATTATGTTTGTCATGGAGGCAATATAGTATATTGCAAAGAATGCAAGATTCAAGACAAATGTGCCTTCAATTTCTATTGTTTAATAATGATTGATGGTAGTGGTGGTTTAGTGGAAAGGGTGCTAGTCCTGGGGTCAGCAAAAGCAGAATTCAAATTGGACCTTAAATAATTAGGCAACCTTGGGCAAGTGACTTTAGCTCTATTTATCCCAGTGTCTTCATTCATAAAAAGGAATAAATATCACTGGCTTTTCTAGGCTGTTGTAAAAATCAAATGAAATTGTAAAGGACTTAACACCATAGTTAGCACATAGATAGTATTATATAAATGTCAACTATAATTATCATTAATCACAAATATGTAATTATATAAAAATATTTTATTTATAATGTGTGGCATAATATATAACATGTAAGATAAATGTATAATTATAACAATTGTTGATTATCAAAATAATAGGTAACATTTAATGTTTTTGATATACTCTTAAAATATTTCATTCAAGTCTCACAATAATTCTGGGAGGTATATGTTATTATTATCTCCATTTTACAGTTGAGGATTACCGTGGCAGACAGTAGTTAAGTGACTTGCCCAAGTCACAGAAATAGAAATTCTCTGAAGTTAGTTTTAAAAACTCTTGTTTTTCTGACTCAAAGCCTAGCACCCGGTCCACTTCATAACCTAATTTGCCCAAATGACTGCCACAAATACTAGCTATGTTACCATGGTCAAACCATTGAATCTAAGTCTATCTCCTAAACTATGAAGGAAAGCATTAATTAATACCCGCAGGGCCTGCCTTGCAGAATTGTTAGAAAATTATTGTAAAATTTTTTTCAAGCACAGTTTGTGATACCTGGAACACAGTAAGTGTGCTATAATTAAATGCTCTAGATTTAATTGCTATAGATTAAAATGCTATATAAAATCAGTTATTATCCTCCTCCTCATTTTTATACATCTTAATTTTACAGAGAAGAAAACATTCCCAAAGAGGATAAGTGGCAAACCAGGTTGTAGCCCACGATAGTAAGTTGTTAATAGAACAGAGATTACAACTAATGTCTCCTTGCTCCTCAAATTAAGAATCTGTCCCTTCCATCAAACTCATTGATACTTTTTATGGCTAATAAAATAGATGTGGTCTTTACCCTCTGGGAAATTATCAGCTATTAGAAAGCAATGAAGTTGACAGAAATACAATATAAACAGTACATATGCAAACTGGATCCTAAATACACACACACACACACACACACACACACACACACACGATTTAAGTAAAGGAAATGAGAATAATTTGTTTGAATATTAAATGAAGAGACAATCTTTAAGGCATGATGGAAATGGAAAAAAAATCAATATACTGCAAGGGAACTGCTTTATTTAATTTTAGAAACACATATGATGACACCTATTGAATGCTAATCAAGTAAATGCTAAATTTGGAATCAGAAATCCAGAGTTCAGATTCATACTCTGCAACTTATTGCATAGAGGGATATGGTATTCTTCATTATTAAATTTGTGGAAATGGAGTTACCTGCAGGGAATCATAACCTAATAGAATGCTAGAAGAGTAAAGTATTTAGGGATCAAATAACCCAACCCCTTCATTTTGAGGTCAATGTAACTGAAAAAACAAAGAAGTAATGTGCTAAGTTAAATACAACTTCATGCTGTGGCTGGGATTTAACCTCCATTCCATTTAATTGGAAAAAGTGTTTATGGACATAGAGGAGGATCTGGAGTTCTGTAAATGATTGAAGGAAATGTTTTTGATCAACCAGGAACAGAATGAAGCCTGAAGTTCACTTAGAGGTTTCAGCAAAATAGAATGAGATGCACAAGTAAAATTATACCTTGGATAAAAATGTTCCCTGAAAGCAAAACATTTTGAAGTATTTGATTAGAGCTAGTAGTGATGATTCAGTTCTGAGTACACTGAGAGATATTTCAAAAGCATATTACATATAACTATAAATCATCCCAGTATCCAGGATTACTTTCAGAATTGAATTGAATGTATTGAAATAGGTCCTGAAGTAGCTTATAACTTATTAGTTGCATCCCTTTTATTTGAAATAAAATTAAACAACTGGAAATTCTAATTAAATGAGTTAAGTAGTTAACTGAGACAATAGTTCAAGGATGCCCTGAAAGAGCTGTAATTTTTTTTGTACCTGGATAAGAATGTCTCAATAGCAATAATTTGAATAAAAAGATCTTTTTCCTCTTGCCACAATGCTTTATTTCTAATTTTAATTACATGGTACAATCCAGCACTACTTTCTCTAATATAGACTATAAGCTTCTCAAGGGAAGGAATTATTTCATTTTTTCTTTTTATTCTTAGAGATTAGCACACTTCCTATCAATACATTCTCAATGCATTTTTTTTGTTCATTATTTCCTTCACTCAATCACAGCATGACATGGATTTATATGTTGAAATTTAAAAGAATTTATGATGATAATTTGAGAACCTAATTTCAAATTCTACCTCCTATATTCTTGGACAAATAAGTGAGAGAATGAATATGACAATGAGGGGCTGAACCCAACTTTGATTATATCATATACTTTTATGTTAACCCCAGCATTTAAGATTCCTGGGCTTCAGTTTCCTTATTTGTCAAATTAAAGGTTTAGAGTAGATGGCTTGACTTCTGAAGTTTCTTTAAGATCTAAAATCCTGTAAAAGGTGAATGATCTAGTCCCTACTTCTCAAGTGGAGAAAAGAAGTAATACCTTCCTTAATGGGTTCCCCTTGCCCATTATGGCATCTCATTAGACACTTCAATAAAAGGTAGTTAATGTTTTTTTTTTAATTTTTTTTTTTTGCCTAGAACTATACTGAATTCACTATAGTACTTTTGCTGAATGGCATTGGGAGAAATGTAGCTGCATGTTTCTGAATCTTTTTGCTTAAGAAGTCAACAATGTTTAAGACACCCCTATGCTCCCTAAAATGTGTACCATCTCAACACATAATATGAAATGTTATATTTACTAGTAAAAATTCATCATTCTGTCTTTGCCATTAAAATAGAGATATGGATAGGGAAAATGATTGCAAGCTACTCTTCACCTACCACTTGTGGTATTTTACTTTGTACCCTAAGAGGTAGCATGATATTAGGGAATTATCAGGCTTAGATTCAGAATAGCTTATGTCCTTGAAAAACCTCTGGTAACTTTTCTGAACATTGGTCTACTCATCTACAAAATGGATTAATATTCCTATCTCTTATTACTTCACAGTGTCAAACAAATTAGGTTATACATATAAAATGCTTTATTATACTAAAGTGCTAGGAAAAATGTGATTTTATTATATTTATGGTAGGTTTTTGTTTGTGGAATTAACAGTAGTTCTTAGTAGCTCCTGCAATGAGGTGAAAATTTTTTAAACATTTATTCCTCAAAACAGGAACAGAAAGAAATAGACAAGTGCATAAAATGCCTCTCCCCTCAACATTCCATCAAGAAGTACTTTATGTGGCAAGTTAGACCACTTGGTACTGACACATCCCCAAGAGACATAAACACAATAGCAATGCGACCAAGCAGCCAAAGCAAATGTAAATTTTGTGTGTGTTTGTTAGCCTCTAGTTGTAGACTAGACTGCAAGTCACAATCAAGATTGTTATATTCTTGCCATTCTATCAAAAATTATAGCACTTCATAATGCAGCCCAAGTGCAAAATTGGCCAGGTACTATGCATTAGATAGCTGTGTAGAATGTGAGATTGCAAATGTCATGAGAATGTGATGATAAATGAGGGTAGGATATTTATATGTGCCATAAAGATATGTTGGCAAAACTGCTTGAAAAAAATCTATAAGAATGATTATTTCACTTATAGCCTTGGACTGAAAAAGATTTCTTGATAACAAGCTTACAGGATTCTTAGGTCTCCTTATTCCCTTTTGCAGTATTCAGCACACCTGTTTTGGGGGAGGGGATAGTGGAATTCAGAACTAAGGCTGTGCCTTTTCTCTTGCTTAGCTGCTTTCTCTAGTAATCATGCTCTGATATTTCACCACAGCTATGTTCTCTAGCAAGAGCATCATTCATATAAAAGCTCCCTCTTGACAATCATTGGGATTTCCTGCCCCTAAGGATCTGGATCCTAATTACTAGTGTTAGAGTATTATTAGGTTACTCCTATTACCTGTCCTTAATCATATTCATAGTTCTAAAAATTGGTCCATGAAGCAAAATCAAATTAGATGGAGTCACAGGCTCATAGATTCCAAACAGGATTGAATTGTAATATCATAAATCAAAAGCTGGAAGATACTTTACAGATCACATAGTCCAACATTCTTATTTTACAAATAAGGAAACTGAGACCCAGGGAGGTTAAGTTTCTTGATAGTCACACAGGGAAAAATAGTAGAGCTAGGGTATGGATGTAGCTCCTTTGTCTCTAATCAAATTCAATATTCTTTCCCCTATAGCAGTCTTTCATAGAGGACATTAAAACTTGATGACTACACACACATCACTGATTTCTTTTGTAATCCTATATAATTTATTTTGTCCACTTAAAAAACAACATTGTTTTGACAAGGGTTACATATGCCTAATCAGAAATTAAAATTCAAAACTCCTGTTGTAGTCCAGCCTTAGACTCCTTTCTAATACCACTTATTTGAAATGATCCTTTTGATGAAATATACTTGTAACGTAGTTGAGTTTTCCTATTCAAATAAAAAGAAAAATCTGAAAGAGACAGCATCATTGTTCCCTCTAACTCTTTTAAGTTGGGAGCCAGTATCCATACTAGAACAGCAACTGACTAAGAAGACTGAGCATACAACTATAAGGTTTAGTTTCTAATCAAACAAAACAACGAATTTAATCTGACTCAAATTTAATAACATGAATAATCATTATTGTGTTGCATGATAATTAGGCATAAATGGTAAGCTGTTCACATAAATGACTGTAATTAGCATTGCATTAATTAGCATAGCCAAACCATTAAAATTTTTTTTCTCTTCTCATTTTGTGAGTTCTCCAGGGTCTATAAGTATCATCAGTAGCTAGAGTCCCTCTAATAGCCTCTGTTATTTACATAGAATAGGTTCAAAGTATTTATTGCTGAAAGGTGCCTTTAGTATCATTCAGTTCAGGTGTTCTCAATTTTAAAAAATGCATGTCAAAGATCCCATTGCTGATCTGGCAAAAACTTATTGACTCCTTTGAATAATATTTTAAATGAACAAAATAGAACACATATGATTACAACATAAACCAATATATTGAAGCAGTTATCAAAATATTAAAAAATAAAAGTTCGGGAAATCTAGATTATGATCCTCAGATCTATCCCACTTCCATCCCCATTTTATGGATGAGGAAATAGAAGCCTAGAAAATAAGTGATTACTTAGTCATACAGGTAGTAAATGGCAGAAGCTTTTTTTTTTTTTTTTTTTTTTTTTTTTTTTTTACATAGTTCCTCTACTAAAAACACAATTCTTGTGTCAGTATCATCACTGTTATCATTATCATCATCATCATCATCATCATCATCATCATCATCATTCATCATTATCATCTTTCAAACACAATGACAAAGTGGACTAAAATAAACAAATATTATATGGGAGGATGTTTTAACCCAGACCTCTCACATGTCAAGGAAGAGGTTTCTGCACTGGACATTCATTCTTTCTCCCTCACTTAACTGGCACTAATTCCCTGCTGCTAACCTTTGAAAAGTAACTACAAGCTGTTGAAATTAAAGTAGGGGAAACTCTGGACCTTGAAATGGTTAATAATTTATGTGGGGTGTAATGTAATAACTTATTCATGATGCTACAGTTATATGTAAAGAGAAAAGACCCAGATCCTCTGTGATATCAAAGGGAAGGTAGCTCCCATGAGGCTTCTTGAGCAGAAAGAATAATAAGTGTTAAAAAATGGAGGGAAAAAGTATACTTTTCTGACCAAATCCCTGAATATCAGTTTAAATAACTAAAATCAATTTGCCTTTAGGAACTACCAGAAGCCTATTCTGATTTCAAGGCCAAAAATCTTCCCATGTTTTCCTTCTGTTTTTCATTCTAATCCTAACATCCTCAAGAAATGTATTTATTAAAAATTATTTGAAGTCTCTTGTATGTATTAAAGTTCTCCAATGTATCATAATGGACAAAAGTCTTAATGGATATAAATGAGAGAGAGATTGGTTTAGTGACTAGAGTACTAAAGATAACAAATGACCAAGACCTGGGCTCAAATTCTGTCTCTAGAACTTCTAGTCTATGGACAAATAAATAATCTCTCAGATTTAATTTCCTCATCTTTAAAGAGATAATAACTCTAGCACTTACCTAACCATGAGATCAAATAATATCATGGATTTAAAAAGCTTTATATACTTTAAAGAACTATTCAGTTGTATTATTATCCAGTCAAGGGATAAATGACGAAATTAGATTATTTTCTGTTCTTATAGAAGAGTGGTTAGAAAGAAAACCAGTGAGGGCATGTGGGGGAGATAGACATTCTAAGGGAGTAAAACAAAAGAACAAAAGAGTTTGGAGACAGTGAAGAATAGATTTCATAAACTTCACAGTGTTGCTTCAGATGTGGGCTTATAATCATGTGTCCAATAACAAAGAGAAGCTTTGCTATTCAAGAACGTAGTTCATGACCATTGCTTAAATCTTGATTATGTTAATAAATAATTAAAATATGAAATGCTGAACTTTGAGGAAAATAGATTCATTCAATGACAAGTTTTAAATTGACTTTATTTCTTGGTACCTCCCTTTTGCTTTGAGAAAAGTAGACAGAGTTACAAAAGAGTCCAATGACATATAAAATCATCTAAGAAACAGTTAACACAGTGTGGAAGTCATAACAAGTTTTCTTCTTTAATTAAAAAGCAAACTATTCCCTATCTGCCAAGGGAAAGTCAGGAATTATATGAATACTTCTACAAAACACTTTCCACACAAATAAAATAAGATCTAATCAGTTGGAAAAATATCAAGTGCTCATGTATGGGCCAAGTGAATATAATAAAAATGACAACACTACCTAAATTAACCTACTTATTTAGTGCCATATCAGTCAAACTCCCAAGAAACTATTTTACAGATCTAGAAAAAAATATCTGAAAGAACAAAAAGGCCAAAAATTTCAAGGGAATTAATTTAAAAATGCTAATTAAGGTAGACTAGCCGTGTCAGATCTAAAACTATATTATAAAGCAGCACTCATCAAAACCATTTGATACTGGCTAAGAAATAGAGTAGTTGATCAGTGGAATAGGTTATGATCACAGCACAAAATAATCAAAAATTATAGCAATCTAGGGTTTGACAAACCCAAAGACCCCAGCTTTTGGGATAAGAACTCACTATTTGACAAAAACTTCTGGGAAAATTGGAAACTAGTATGGAAGAAATTTGGGCCTGATCTTATACCTAACACCATATACCAAGACAAGATCTAAATAGGTTCATGATTTATATATAAAGATTCATATTATAAACAAATTACAAGAACATAGGAGAGTTTACCTCTCATATCTGTGGAGGAGGAATGAATTTGTTACCAAAAGAACTGGAAGTCATAATTGAACACCAGATAGATAATTTTGATTATCTTAAGAAGTTTTTGTACAAACAAAACTAATGCAGACAAGATGAGAAGGGAAGCAATAAACTGGGAAATCATTTTTACATTTAAGGATTCTTATAAAGCCCTCATTTCTAAAACAAAGAGAATTGATTCAATTTTATAAGAATTCAAGCCATTCTCCAATTGATAAATGCTCAAAGGATATCAAACAGACAATTTTCAGATGAAGAAATTAAAATCATTTCTAATCATATGAAAAGGTGCTCTAAATCACTACTGATTAGAGAAATGCAAATTAAGACAACTCTGAAATACTACCTCACACCTCTCATATTGGCTAGAATGACAGGAAAAGACAATGATGAATGCTGGAGGGGATGTGGGGAAAACTGGGACACTAATATATTGTTGGAGGAACTGTTAATGGATCCAACCATTCTAGAGAGCAATCTGGAACTATGTTCAAAAAGTTATGTGCATACATTTTGATCCAGCAGTGCTTCTATTGGGTCTATATCCCAAAGAAATCTTAACAGAGGGAAAAGGAACCCACATTTGCAAAAATGTTTATGGCAGTCCTTTTTGTAGTGGCAAGAAACTGGAAACTGAGTAGATGCCCATCAGTTGTAGAATGACTGAATAAGTTATGGTATATGAATATTATTGAATATTATTGTTTTATGAGAAATGATCAGGAGGATAATATCAGAGAAGACTGAAGAGTTTTACATAAACTGATGCTAAGTGAAATGAGCTGAACTAGGAGAACATGGCAACTAGATATTATACAATGATCAATTCTGATGAATGTGACTCTTTACAACAATGAGATGATTGATGCCAGTTATTGTTGAGACAAAGGATTCTGACACTGTACTAAGTCAGTGGAATTGATAGAGATAATAGTTATCTAATTTAGCATGGTTCAGTATGATTGATTTAATCCTACAAAGAGATGTTATGAGCCAGAACTTGAAAGAAGATACTAAGTGGAATTGAGGAGACAATGGTTAAATTTAGTTTAGCATTGACTGAATCCTACAACAAATAATGCTTTCCTAGTGATATAATGATTGGTTTGTACTCAATGTAGAGCATATAAACTAGAAGCCTCAGCCAGGGAGTTTCAGAGACATTCAGAGACATTCAGAGAGAAGGCAAAGGACTGGTGGCAGGAGCTTAAGCTCTCAGAACCAAGGGGAGAAATTTAATTCAATTTTCTATTTTCCTGGTGGCTGGGCTGGATTCCTGCACTTCTCCCACTAAGATCAAGGCCAGACTGAAAGGCTCTCCAGAAAGCTGCTCAGCCCCAAGAAGGAAATAATACAGAATGTGGAATATAAGAAAGCTAAACAGGTCCCAGGAAAGGAGACAAGACTTTGAAAGAGATAAAAAAGGATTTGGGCTTTAACCCCTGGCTATTCTTATGGTGATTACTGAACTTAAGTAGTGAAGGCTGCCTCCAGAGACTCCAAGAAAACCTCAACAGAAAGCATTACATTTTAGAGAGAACATTACATTTTGGTGCTCAATGTAGGGCCAAGAACCTTCATCTGTGACACAGAAATTAGAGTGAGTATAAGAAGGAAACTTTGTAAAGGGATAAAGTAGTATTCCAGTTAAAATGAGACAAATGCTTAGAAAGGAGATTTCTCCACTGAAAGGAAAATTTGTCGAAAGCTTGGTTAAACTTATGAAAAACCAAGGTTTGAGTGTAACTTGAGAGCAGATCATTGAAATTTTAGAAACATTACAGTAAACATATTCTTGGTTCTCTAAGGAAAAAGAATTAGATCTAGAGGAGTGGAAATTAGTAGGAGAGCAACTATGGGAATACTATAATAATAATGGACCTTACTCAATTTCCAAAGAAACACTATATAGATATAATTTAATATAACTGGCTTTAAGAAATCATACAAGTATTAGAATAATAAAAAAGAAGAAGAAGCAAGAGGGGGAGGTGCCAACTAAACAAGGTGAGAAGGATGAAGAATCAAATAAAGATGGAGTTAAGCACAATTCTGAGTGTAGTGCTTCACAGCAGGAGGAATATCTCCTGACCTCCCTCCCTCAATTAATCCTTCATGGGTGGAGGGAGAAGGAGGAGGGGGAGAGGCAGTAACACCATCAGCATCACCTATGAAGCAGCCTATGACAAGATTATAAAAGGGACTGGTTAAGGCTAAAAAAGAAGGATAGAATATATCTGATTTAATAAATGCATATCCTGTGATTGAAGAGCTTGACTCTTCAGGTCAAAAAAGTAGAAGATACATTCTTTTTGATCTGGAAAAAAATTAAGAATTTGAAAAAGGGTTGCACTCTTTATGAAGCTACAACATCTTATGTTAAGATGTTACAAGAGGACTTCTGGCCAAGATGGAGGCATGGAGGCAGACAGCTGCTTGAGCTCTGCTTTTTCTCTCAGGAATTATTTCATGACAAGCCTCAGAGTTAATGCTTGACCGGAAAAGAAACCCACAAATAATCACCAACAGAAGACATTCTTGAAATTCGCCAGAGAAGGTCTGTGTTTGCTCAGGGGAGGGTCAAACAGACTGGGCCCAGACTGAGGCAGGCAGCCAGAGCAAGACAGGTAGTTCACACTGCAGACCAGAGGGGGGAGGGGTATGATCTCTTCCGTTTCTGTGAAAAGATTTTTACCCCAGAGTGGATACTCCATCTTGGCAGCAAGCCAGGAGCAGCAGAGAAGGTGTAATAACAGGAGGTGAAGAATAAAACCCCGGAAAGCTAGTGTCTCTAGGGACCCGGCCAACCCTACACCCCACCTGGAGTGACTCAGCACGTTCTTAGAGCCTCAGAGCACTGACGCAGCACAGCCATCCCTGTCCTGTTAGTGCCTCACTGCTATCTCCCTCAGTCTGTAGAGTAAGATCTGTAACACCATCCAGCCTGATCCCTCCCAAGAAACAGATAAATTATTTCTCTTGTCAATTTGTTTTCTTTGATTCTTCTCTGACAAAATAAAAAACACAAAATTCAAAAGGGCTCTAACAATTGACAGCTTCTATATGGAGAGAGAGCAGACTTCAAATACTGAGGAGACTAAAAGCAGACTGTCCCCAGAGGAATACCCTAAGGGGGATATGATCTGCTCCTCAATACAAAAGAGGAAATCAAAAAGGCTCTCACAAGAGAGCTAGAAGAGAAATGGGAAAAGGAAAGGGAAGCTTGGCAAGAGAGTCTGGAGAAGTTATCCAGAGTGGATAAAGAGATCAAATCATTGAGAAATAAAATTAGTGAATTAGAAAAGGTAAACAACTCCAAGGAAAACAGGATTAGTGAGCTGGAAAAAGAAAACAGCTCTCTAAAAAATAAAATGGGTGAAATGGAAAAAAATTCCATAGACCAAAAAAACTCACTTAAAAACTCAATTGGACAATTACAAAAAGATATAAAAAAGTGAGTGAAGAATACATCATTGAAAATTAGACTTGAACAAGTAGAAATGAATGACTCAAGGAGAAACCAAGAAGTAGTCAAGCAAAACAAGAAAAACGAAACAATTGAAAAGAATGTCAAGTACCTTATTGGAAAGACAACAGACCTGGAAAACAGATCCAGGAGAGACAATTTGAGAATAATTGGACTCCCTGAAAAATGTGAGGAAAAAAAGAGCCTGGCCACTATTTTGCAGGAAATTATCAAAGAGAACTGCCCAGACGTTTTGGAAACAGAGGGTAAAATAGACATTGAAAAAATTCATCGATCACCTACTGAAAGGGACCCTAAAATCAAAACACTAAGAAATATATTGGCCAAGTTCAAGAACCATCAGATGAAGGAAAAAATACTGGAAGCTGCTAGAAAAAAGCAATTCAGATATGGAGGAGCCACAATAAGGATAACCCAGGATCTAGCAGCATCAACATTAAAAGAATGAAGGGCCTGGAACATGATATTCTGAAAGGCTAAGGAACTTGGTATGCAGCCAAGAATAACTTACCCAGCAAAAATGAGCATCGTTTTCCAGGGAAGAAGATGGACATTTAACGAAATAAATGAATTCCATTTATTCTTGATGAAAAAACCAGACCTACATAAAATGTTTGATCTTCAAATACAGAACTCATGAGATTTCTAAAAAGGTAAAAACAAATCTTAAGAACTATATTTCTGCCATAAAGATATGTAAAGAACACATGCATAATGTGTTCTAGAAACTAGAGGTGGAAAGGAAATTATATCATAAAAAGCATTAAGTGGTGGTACTACAGTTCATGAAGAGGCAAAGATAACCTATTATATCTGAGAGAAAGAAAGGAGGGAGATGAACATAGTGTGTATCAATAGACATATGCGATTTATGGTGAAACTTCTTCCACTTCATTGAAAAGTGAGAGGGAAGGAGTAAGCTAAGGGGAAGGCAATACAGAAATTGTGAGAAAAAGGGGTAAAATAGGAAGAGGAATTTTAAGGTGGGGGAAGGATACTAAAAAGGGAGGGCTGTGAAAAGCAAGTGATGTTCACAAGTTTAATACTGGGTAGGGGAGTAAGAGGGAAGGAAAGGAGAAAAGCATAAGCAGAGGTTAAGAGGATGGCAAGCAATATAGAATTCTAACCATAAATGTGAATGGGGTAAACTCCCTCATAAAGAGGAAGCAGTTAGCAAACTGGATTAAAAGTCAGAATCCTACTATATGTTGTTTACAGGAAACACACTTGAGACAAGGTGATACATTCAAACTAAAAGTAAAAGGGTGGAGCAGAATCTACTATTCTTCAGGTGAAGCCAAAAAAGCAGGGGTAGCCATCCTCATCTCAGATCAAGCAAAAAACAAAAAATGATCTAATTAAAAGAGATAAGGAAGGGCATTATATCCTGCTAAAGGGTAGCATAGATAATGAAGCAGTATCAATATTAAAGATAAACGCACCAAGTGGTACAGCATCTAAATTCTTAAAAGAGAAATTAAGAGAGCTGCAAGAAGAAATAGACAGCAAAACTATAGTAATTGGAGATCTCAACCTTGCACTCTCAGAATTAGAAAAATTAAACCACAAAATAAATAAGAAAGAAGTCAACGAGGTAAATAGAATACTAGTAAAGTTTCATATGATAGATCTTTGGCGAAAGCTAAATGGAGACAGAAAGGAGTACACTTTCTTCTCAGCAGTTCATGGAACCTATACAAAAATTGATCATATACTAGGACATAAAAACCTCAAAATCAAATGCAGTAAGGCAGAAATAGTAAATGCATCCTTTTCTGACCACAATGCAAGTAAAATTATATTTAATAAAAAGCCAGGGGAAAATAGACCAAAAATAATTGGAAACTAAATAATCTTCTACTAAAGAATGATTGGGTAAAACAGCAAAACACAGACATAATTAATAACTTCACCCAAGAAAATGACAATAATGAGACACCATACCAAAATGTGTGGGATACAGCCAAAGCAGTAACAAGGGGAACTTTTATATCTCTACAGCCCTACTTGCATAAAATAGAGAAAGAGAGGGCCAACGAATTGGCTTACAACTAAAATTGCTAGAAAAGGAACAAATTAAAAACCCCCAGACAAACACGAAACTTGAAATTCCCAAAAATAAAAGATGAGATTAATAAAATTAAAAAAACCAAAAAAATAGACACACCTTAGTAAATCTGATTAAAAAAAGGAAAGAGAAAAAGCAAATTGTTAGTCTTGAAAATGAAAAGGGAGAACTCACCACTAATGAAGAGGAAATTAGAGCAATAGTTAGGAGCTACTTTGCTCAACTTTATGCCAATCAATTTGATAACTTAAATGAAATGGAAGAATACCTTCAATAATAAAGCTTGCCCAGATTAACAGAGGAAGAAATAAGTAGTCTAAATAGTACCATGTCAGAAAAATAAATAGACGAAGCTATTAACTTCATAAGAAAAAGTCCCCAGGACCAGATGGATTTACAGGTTAATTCTACCAAACATTTAAAGAACAACTAACTCCAATGCTATGTAAACTATTTGAAAAAATAGGGATTGAAGGAGTCCTACCAAATTCCTTCTATGACACAGACATGGTACTGATACCTAAACCAGTTAGATTGAAAACTGAGAAAGAAAACTATAGACCAATTTCCTTAATGAATATTGATGCTAAAATCTTAAATTAGATATTAGCAAATAGACTTCAGAAAATCATCCCCAGGATAATACATTATGACCAAGCGGGATTTATACCAGGAATGCAGGGCTGGTTTAATATTAGGAAAACTATTAGTATAATTGACCATATTAATAATCAAATTAATAAAAACCTTATGATCATCTCAATAGATGCAGAAAAAGCATTTGATAAAATCCAACATCCATTCCTACTAAAAACCACTTGAGAGTATAGGAATAAATGGACTATTCCTTAAAATAATGAGCATATATTTAAAACCTTCAGTAAACATCATATGCAATGGCGATGAACTAGAACCTTTTCCTATAAGATCAGGAGTGAAACAAGGGTTGCCCAACTATCACCATTACTTTTCAATATAGTATTAGAAACTCTAGCCTCGGCAATAAGAGCCGAGAAAGAGATTCATGGAATTAGAGTAGGAAACGAGGAAAATCAAACTATCACTCTTTGCAGATGACATGATGGTATACTTAAAGAAACCCAAAGACTCTGCTAAAAAGCTATTAGAAATAATTCAGAATTTTAGCAAAGTTGCAGGATACAAAATAAATCCATATAAATCCTCAGAATTTTTATACATTACAACACAATCCAACAGCAAGAGATACAAAGAGAAATTCCATTCAAAATAACGGTCGATAGTATAAAATATTTGGGAATATATCTACCAAAAAAGAGTCAGGAATTATATGAGCAAAATTGCAAAACACTTGCCACAAAAATAAAGTCAGATTTAAATAATTGGAAAGACATTCAGTGCTCTTGGATAGGCCAAGCGAATATAATTAAGATGACAATACTCCCTAAACTAATCTATTTATTTAGTGCTATACCAATCAGACTCCCAAGAAACTATTTTAATAACCTAGAAAAAATAACAACAGAATTCATATGGAGCAACAAAAGGTCAAGAATTTCAAGGGAAGTAATGAAAAAAAATTAAGTGAAGGTGGTCTAGCTGTACCTGATCTAGAACTGTATTATAAAGCAACAATCACCAAAACTATTTGGTATTGGCTAAGAAATAGACTAGTTGATCAGTGGCATAGGTTAGGTTCACAGGGCAAGATAGTGAATAAAAATAGCAATCTAGTGTTTGACAAACCCAAAGATCCCAAATTTTGGGATAAGAATTCATTATTTGACAAAAAATGCTGGGAAAACTGGAAATTAGTATAGCAGAAACTAGGCATGGACCCACATTTAACACCACATACTAAGATTAGATCAAAATGGGTCCAAGATTTAGGCATAAAGAACGAAACCATAAATAAATTGGAGGAACATGGGATGGTTTACCTCTCAGACATGTGGAGGAGGAAGGTGTTTGTGTCCAAGGGAGAGCGAGAGACCATTATTGAACACAAATTAGAAAATTTTGATTACACCAAATTAAAAAGTTTTTGCAAAAACAAAACTAATGCAAACAAGATTAGAAGGGAAGTAACAAATTGGGAAAACATTTTTACAGTTAAAGGTTCTAATAAAGGCCTCATCTCCAAAATATACAGAGAATTGACTTTAATTTATAAGAAATCAAGCCATTCTCCAATGGATAAATGGTCAAAGGATATGAACAGACAATTTTCAGATGATGAAATTAAAACTATTTCCACTCATATGAAAGAGTGTTCCAAATCACTATTGATCAGAGAAATGCAAATTAAGACAACTCTGAGGTATCATTACACACCTGTCAGATTGGCTAAGATGACAGGAACAAATAATGATGAATGTAGGAGGGGCTGTGGGAAAACTGGGACACTGATGCATTGTTGGTGGAGTTGTGAAAGAATCCAACCATTCTGGAGAGCAATCTAGAATTATGCCCCAAAAGTTATCAAAATATGCATACCCTTTGACCCAGCCGTACTACTACTGGGCTTATATCCCTAGGAAATACTAAAGAAGGTAAAGGGACCTGTATGTGCCAAAACGTTTGTGTCAGCCCTTTTCATAGTGGCTAGAAGCTGGAAAATGAATGGATTTCCATCAATTGGAGAATGGTTGGGTAAATTATGGTATATGAATGTTATGGAATAACTTACATGAACTGATGCTGAGTGAAACGAGTAGAACCAGGGGATCATTATACACTTCAACAATGATACTGTATTTGGATGTATTCTGATGGAAGTGAATATCTTCAACATAGAGAAGAGCTAATCCAATTCCAATTGATCAATGATGGACAGAATCAGCTACATCCAGAAAAGGAACACTGGGAAATGAGTGTAAACTGTGAGCATTGTTTTTTTTGTTTTTGTTTTTGTTTTTGTTATGTTTTGTTTTGTTTCTCTTCCCAGATTATTTTTACCTTGTGAATACAATCCTTCCTTTGCAACAACAACAACAACAAAATTTGGTTCTGCCCATATATATATTGTACTTAAGATATACTATAAGATATTTAATATGTTTGGAAATCCCTGCCATCCAGGGGAGGGAGTAGAGGGAAGGAGGGGAAAAACTCGGAACAAAAGGGAGTACAAAGGATAATGTTGTAAAAAAAATTACCTATGCATATGTGCTGCTAAAGAACATGTTATAATTATAAAAATTAATTTAAAAATTCTTAATAAAAAAATGTGGAAAAAAAATCTTAAATAAGATATTAGCAAAAAGGCTTCAGAAAATCATCCCCAGGATAATACACTATGATCAAGTAGGATTTATACCAGGAATGCAGGGCTGGTTTAATATTATGAAAACTATTAGTATAATTGATCATATTAATAATCAAATTAATAAAAACCATATGATCATCTCAATAGATGCAGAAAAAGCATTTGATAAAATCCAACATCCATTTCTACTAAAAATGCTTGAGAGTATAAGAATAAATGGACTATTCCTTAAAATAATAAGGAGCATATATTTAAAACTGTCAGTAAACTTCATATGTAATGGCAATAAATGTGAACCTTTCTCTCTAAGATCAGGAGTGAAACAAGGTTGCCCACTATCACTATTACTTTTCAATATAGCACTAGAAATGCTAGCCTTGGCAAAAAGAGCCGAGAAAGAGATTCATGGAATTAGAGTAGGAAATGAGGAAATCAAACTATCACTCTTTGCAGATGACATGATGGTATACTTAAAGAAACCCAAAGACTCTGCTAAAA
The DNA here is from genome assembly GCF_048593235.1 of Sminthopsis crassicaudata. Classification (NCBI taxonomy): domain Eukaryota; kingdom Metazoa; phylum Chordata; class Mammalia; order Dasyuromorphia; family Dasyuridae; genus Sminthopsis; species Sminthopsis crassicaudata. The sequence continues at coordinate 175,699,174 of NC_133620.1, forward strand.
AGCTATTAGAAATAATTCAGAATTTTAGCAAAGTTGCAGGATACAAAATAAATCCAAATAAATCCTTAGCATTTTTATACATTACAACACAATCCAACAGCAAGAGATACAAAGAGAAATTCCATTCAAAATAATGGTTGATAGTATAAAATATTTGGGAATATATATGTACCAAAGGAAAATCAAGAATTATATGAGCAAAATTATGAAACACTTGCCACAAAAATAAAGTCAGATTTAAATAATTGGAAAGACATTGAATGCTCTTGGATATGCTGTGCAAATATAATTAAGATGACAATACTTCCTAAACAAATTTATTTATTTAGTGCTATATCAATCAGACTTCCAAGAAACTATTTCAATGACCTAGAAAAAATAACAACAGAATTCATATGGAACAACAAAAGGTCAAGAATTTCAAGCGAAGTAATGAAAAAAAATTAAGTGAAGGTGGTCTAGCTGTACCTGATCTAGAACTGTATTATAAAGCAACAATCACCAAAACTATTTGGTATTGGCTAAGAAATAGTCTAGTTGATCAGTGGCATAGGTTAGGTTCACAGGGCAAGATAGTGAATAAAAATAGCAATCTAGTGTTTGACAAACCCAAAGATCCCAAATTTTGGTATAAGAATTCATTATTTGACAAAAAATGCTGGGAAAACTGGAAATTAGTATAGCAGAAACTAGGCATGGACCCACATTTAACACCACATACTAAGATTAGATCAAAATGGGTCCAAGATTTAGGCATAAAGAACGAAATCATAAATAAATTGGAGGAACATGGGATGGTTTACCTCTCAGACATGTGGAGGAGGAAGGTGTTTGTGTCCAAGGGAGAGCGAGAGACCATTATTGAACATAAATTAGAAAATTTGATTATACCAAATTAAAAAGTTTTTGCAAAAACAAAACTAATGCAAACAAGATTAGAAGGGAAGTAACAAATTGGGACAACATTTTTACATTAAAGGTTCTAATAAAGGCCTCATCTCCAAAATATACAGAGAATTGACTTTAATTTATAAGAAATCAAGCCATTCTCCAATGGATAAATAGTCAAAGGATATGAACAGACAATTTTCAGATGATGAAATTAAAACTATTTCCACTCATATGAAAGAGTGTTCCAAATCACTATTGATCAGAGAAATGCAAATTAAGACAACTCTGAGATATCATTACACACCTGTCAGATTGGCTAAGATGACAGGAACAAATAATGATGAATGTAGGAGGGGCTGTGGGAAAACTGGGACACTGATGCATTGTTGGTGGAGTTGTGAAAGAATCCAACCATTCTGGAGAGCAATCTGGAATTATGCCTAAAAAATTATCAAACTGTGCATACCCTTTGATCCAGCAGTGCTACTATTGAGCTTATATCCCCAGGAAATACTAAAGAAGGTAAAGGGACATGTATGTGCCAAAATGTTTGTGTCAGCCCTTTTTGTAGTGGCTAGAAGCTGGAAAATGAATGGATGTCCACCAATTGGAGAATGGTTGGGTAAATTATGGTATATGAATGTTATGGAATATTATTGCTCTGTAAGAAATGACCAACAGGAGGAATACAGAGAGGCTTGGAGAGACTTACATGAAATGATCCTGAGTGAAACGAGCAGAACTAGGAGATCATTATACACTTCAACAATGATACTGTATGAGGATTTATTCTGATGGAAGTGGATATCTTCAACATAGAGCTAATCCAATTCCAATTGATCAATGATGGACAGAATCAGCTACACCCAGAAAAGGAACACTGGGAAATATGTGTAAACTGTGAGCATTTTTTTTTGTTTTGTTTTGTTTTTCTTCCCAGATTATTTTTACCTTCCAAATACAGTTCTTCCTTTGAAAGAATAACAACAACAAAATTTGGTTCTGCACATATATATTGTACCTAGGATATACTATAACATATGTAATATGTATGGGAATGCCTGCCATCTAGGTGAGGGGTTGGAGGGAAAGAGGGGAAAAACTCGGAACAGAAGGGAGTACAAGGGATATTGTTGTAAAAAAAATTACCTATGCATATGTACTGTCAAAAAAAGTTACAATTATAAAATTATTTTTTAAAAAAGGTGTTACTAGAGAATTTGGCTTATGAAATCTAAACCCCTAGTGTTTGGAAATCTATAGTAAGGACTTGTTTAGAACATGGACAAAACTCATTGTGGCTTTCAGAATTTAGTGAATTATGTAGGATTCAAGCCAAATGCAATAAGCAAAGGAGTTAATATTCCAATCACCTTTGACCAACTATCAGATGAAGGTCAGTTATGTAGACAATTCTGCACAAATTAATTACCCCATAGCAGTGTATGAGTAAATTGCTACTGCTGCTACAAAGCCTTGGAGTTCCCTCCCAGGAAAAGATCAAGGAGAAGCCTTCACAAAAATAGAGCAAGGTCCCAATGAACCTTTTGCTGATTTTGTGTGACATTTGCAAACAACTGTCACAAGAACCATTTGAGAAAATGCAGCTACAAGAATAATGATAAAACAACTGGCTAAGGAAAATGCTAATGAGGTTTGCAGAAGAATTATATTGTTCATAAGACTGTTGCAGAACTTCAAAACCAGCAGGAATCATTGGATTCCTTGAGATGAAAACTTGTTGATGAGACTATTGCAGAACTTCAAAACTTGCAGGAATTATTGGATTCCTGGCACATGAACTAATAGACAATAGATTTCTTTTGGACTATTTCTAGGACTTATGGTCATGTATAATTCCTCAAGTTGATTCATGTTATTTGTTACATCACTACTAGCCTGTTTTATATTGCTATGTGCTTATGTAATTATGTGTAATACTTCGCATCTTGATATTATGTATATCTGTTTCAAAGTGAGACCCTTCAGAAACCCACTAATTTGATTTGATTTCCCATTTCCTTTGGTATTTTTATCTCCCTTCATGAGACATCAAGGAGGTCATTATTACCTCTGTTTTATAGTGTTTTCACCCCTTTTTTGAGCAGTCAATGAAGGCATGTGATCATCTCCTTTTTTGGGGTTCTCATCTCATTGAGAAGTCAAGGAGGTCGTGACTACCTATATTCTAAAACCAAAAGAAAGTAGGAAGTTCCTATGATCTTGTGATGAAGACAGACATCTATACCCAGAGAGAGGACTGTGGGAATTGAATGTGGATCACATTATAACATTCTCATTCTTTTTGTTGTTGTTTGCTTGGATTTTCTTTTCTTACTCATTTATTTTCTTTTTTTGATCTGATTTTTCTTGTGCAGCAAGAGACTTGTATAAATATTATATATATACATATGCATATATATATATATATATTGGATTTAACATATAATTTTAATGTGTTTAACTTATATGGGATTGCTTGCCATTAGGGGAGGGAGTGGGAGGAAGAAAGAGAAAATATGAAACACAAGGCTCTGCAAGGGTCAATGCTGTCAAATTATCCATGCATATGTTTTCAAAATAAAAAGATTTAAAATAATGATAATAATAATAATAATGATAAATGATTCACTGATTCCAATAAAAACAAAGTATTCCTAACATACTCTCTGTTTCAAGTAGGTGAATAGGTCATATGTGAATTCCAAGTTGGCATTTAAATATCTGTATTAACTTTTGTAACCCCAACCTAAAAAGGTCTTTCTCATGGGTACTTTGGGTATTATTGCTATAGCTTTAAAAGTGAGGGAGAAAAATCTTATACAATATCCTTTCACTGCTATCTTGGGAGGGGTTTGTTGTAAGCACAAAAGGAGGAGTAAGAGCTTGATTCTTTTCCTTATTTCATTTAATAGACAATTTTAGACTTTGGGATGGGGGAGGCTGGGGATCCAAGATGGTATATAGATAAAACATTCACCTGAGATCTTTTCAAATTTCTCTTCAATTTTATAAAAATGTTTCAAATCAAATTTTGGAATGGCAGAGACAACAAATGGTTTGAATGAGACATTTTTTCAGCCCAAGACAATATAGAAAAAAAGTATTGTGACATGGGGCAGAAATCTGAATTAGAGTTCAAATGGATAAAACACCAGTGAGGAGAAGAAGTGGTGGTGACAGAAACAGCAACAGCTTTAGGGATTCTCCAGGCAGGGAATATATGAGGACCTGGCTACTTGCCAGAAAGAGATTATGGGGTACCCTTTTTCTAACACTGAAGGCAGGATCAGATACCATTAGGTAATTCCATATCTATATCCACTTTTGAGTCATAGTTCAAGGGCAGAAAGGGGCACTTTTGGTCAAGAGAGATGGAATTAATGGCAGTATTACTTCAGACCCCAAGGGATCAAAAAGCTGAGGAACAATATCTTTTTCCAGTCCTAAAGAAAGAGGTGTCCTGAAAAGCAATATCCATTTAAATCCCAAAGCATTAAGAGCTTTTCCTGGGTATAGACCAGAGTATACACTACAGAGCAGTGATCATACTTCAATTTAGGTCACACATTTGGGAAGTTTTGACAATTTCAACACCACCAAAATTAGCTCTGAAAATAGCAGTGTGGAAAAAGTCTTAAGCTTGACACAGTGTACTTTTCTACCACTATTTTTGGAAAAAAGCCCAACATAAAGTTATAAATTAAGAAATAGGGTAGAAAAATGAACAAATAACAAAACAATGTACCTGACCATTTTAAAAAAAACATATGGTAAAAAGAAATATCAAAACATAAACTTAGAAAATAATGATATCAAAATAGCTACACTCAAACTTCAAAGAAAAATATGAATTGGATATGACCAACAAGAATTTTCCAGAAATCTGATTATTTTCCAAATAAAATAAGAATGATAGAAAGTTAGATAAATAAATGAAAGCAAAGGAAATTAAGTATTAAATGGAAATTAACTTATTAAAAGAAGCACACAAAATGCTAGGAAAAAAAAAAACCTCTTTAAAATTAACGAAATAAAAAAAGAGTTACAAAAATTTACTGATGAAAATAACTCCTTAAAAAGCCAAATTGAAAAAAGAGAGGTACAAAGACTCATTGAAGAAAATAAAATGAGAATTGGGCAAAAGGAAACTGATGACTTCATGAGATATGAAGAAGCAATAAAACAAATAAATGAATGAAAAAATTGAAGAAAATATGAAATCTCATTGGAAAAATAATTGAACTGGAAAATAGATTGAGGAGAGAGAATTTAAAGTTTATTGCATTATTTGGAAGGTACAATTGTAAAAAAGGGCTTACATATAATATTCCAAGAAATTACCAAGGTAAACTTGGCAAAAGATATCCTGGAACCAGAAAGTAAAATAGAATGTGAAAGAATCCACCAATCACCTCCAAAGAAATCCCCAGTTGAAAACTCCCAGGTATATTATAACCAAATTTCAGAGTTGTCTAATCAGAAAGAAAATACTTCAAGCAGTCAGAAAGAAAAAGAAAATCAACTATTATAGAGACAGAATCAGGATTACAGAAGACTTAATAACTACCAAATCAAAAGAACAGAGAGCTTGCATTATGATATTATGGATGGCAAAAGAACTGAAATTATAATCAAGAATAGCATACTTAGCAAAACTGAATGCAATCATTCAAGGGGAAATAGAAATTTAATGCAATAGAGGATTTTCAAACATCTTTGATGAAAAGAGTAGAGCTGAATAGAAAATAGAAATAGAAAAAAATATGCTTAAAAGAAACATAAAAAGATAAAAATGAAAAAGAAAGCATAAGAACTCAAAAAGATTTAAGTTTTTAGCTTTCTATATTTTCGCACCCAACATGGGGCAAGGATTTATTCTGAGCCCTTTGGAGAAGCTAGCCCAGACTTGACATTTTGGCGCCTGAACAGGGACAGACACGATCCTGATTTCAGTGGAAAAGCCTCCAATCCATATCTCAGTGGAAAAGTCTCTCTGACCCGAAAATAAATGTGAGTAACAAGGAAACTTTGTTAAAGAGCTAAAGTAGAATTTCAGTGAAATGGGGCAAATGTTTAGAAAACAGCCTTCTATTTCTGTTCAAGGAAAATGTTTAGAGAGCATTGCCAAAGTTATGAAAAGCCAAGGATTGATCATGATTTTGGAGGAGATAACTGAACTTTTAAAAACTGTGCAGGTCATATGTCCTTGTTTTTCTCTGGAAAAAGAACAGGATTTAGATGAGTGGGAATTAGTAGTAGAAGAACTAGGTGAACTCTACAATTCCAAACCAAACTTGATTTCCAAAGATATACTTCATACTTACAATTTAATCCAAGTGGCTTTAAAAAGTGTTAGATTAAAGAAAAAGAAGAAAGAGCCAGAGGGGGAGGATCCAACTAAACTAGGTGAAAAGCATGAATCAGATAACAATGGAGTTAAGTACAATTCTGAGCAACAGGAGCATTTCCCATCACCTCCCTTAATTAACCCTTCAGGGGTGAAGGAAGAAAGAGGAGGGGAAGAGGCAGAAATACAAACAGAATGGCCATTTAAGCAGCCTATGACAAGATTAGAAAAAGCATTGGTTAAAGCTAAGAGAGAAGGACAGGATATAAGTGATTTTATACATGCATATTATGTGATTGAAGAACAATTAACTTTTGAGCAATTAGCTGGTGAAGATCAGTATGGAGAGAATTCAGAACAGATTAATTATCCCATAACAGTGTATGAGCAAATTTCTAAGGCTGCAATAAAAGCTTGGGGTTCTCTCCCTGGACAGAAAGATTGAGGGGAAGCTTTCACAAAAATAGAGCAAGGTCCCAATGAACCTTTTGCAGATTTTGTGGGACATCTGCAAACTGCCGTCAAAAGAACAATTGGAGAAAATGCAGCTACAGAAATAATGACCAGATATCTGGCTAAAGAGAATGCCAATGAGGTTTGCAAGAGAATTATATGGGGACTAGACAAAGATGCTTCTTTAGAGGAGATCATAAGATGCTGTGCTACAGTGCAAACAAATACTTTTTACACCCAGACTATGATGAACATGGAAAGACAGGGTCCCTCCTAGCAAGGAACTTCTAGAAAAATTTGTTGATGTTTTCAATGTGGAAAAGTTGGACATCTAAGAGCTCAATGTAGATATGGAGATAGAGTGAGAAGACAGGGTGAGAAAAGACTTAAGCTCCATGCCCAAAATGTCACAAGGGCTTTCACTGGGTCTCAGAATGCAGATTGACCCAGGGAAAGGAGAAGTGAAGTCCAGCTCCAAGATATCAATCAAAAGATAGGTGGGGCATGATGGCAACTGAGGTTACAACTAAAGAACCTTTAGAAGGTCAGGACTCTGATTTGATCAACCAGAAGAAAGGCAATCACATGGCAGAAAGGGATTACCTGATAAGTCAGCCAAAAAGCAATAAGATAGCAGAAATGGATTACACTTGGGGAGAATACAGGCCTTTTAAACCAACAGGGCTGTTTCCAGTGCAAACAGCTCCAATATAATTGCCAGATGATGAGAAGAGATTTAGAAAGTGGTAAATAGGAGCAAATTAGATAGGTTAACTGCCTGGGAGAGAGGGTTTGCTTGTATTTTAACAGACAGAAGGAAACAGATGGAGAAGGAAACAGATGGGTAGCAATAAGCACCTGGAGAAAGACAGAAAAAGAGAAAAACCTCAAAACACAGAAGATCTAAGAAACATCTAACACTGAAAGAGCATAGCTGATAAGGAGACTATTAACAATTCCCTAACACAAGATGAGACTATTGTAGGACTTTAAAACTTACAGGAATTATTTGATTTCTGGAACATGAACTAATGGACAATGGACTTATGGACATATATAAATTCTCAATTTATGATTATTTGATCATGCTATTTGTTATATTACTTCTAGCATGTGTTATGTTACTATGTGTTTATGTAATTTATGTAATTATGTGTAATATCTCCTATATTGATGGATTTATGTATATCTGTTTCAAGGTCATGACCACTCTATGTTCTAAATCAAAAAAAAGGGGGAGATGTTAGGATTACTAGGTGCTAACTTGGTTGTCTAATTTAGCCTGGTACTTAACAATTCTCTAGCTCAGAGGTCACACCTTTAGTTCAAACCTTTAAAGGAGTTTCCACCTTTAAAGAAGCAAGTTCATTGGTTGTAGGTGTTCCCACAAGCCCCTGGGAGTACCCACAAGCCCATTCTCTGGGAGGATAAAAAAAGGAACATTAAATCTAGAGTCAGTCTGGATTGGGTCAAGGACAAGACTTCCTGAGAGAACTTCAGGGAAGCTGGAGGAGATTCAGAGCCAGGATTCAGGAAGAAGAGTATTCTAGATTCTACCTTCCCTCTGGCTGGAGGCTCCAGAAGCCTCCCAAGAGACCTGTTCCCAGAGAAAAGGATCTACAGAAAAGAAATCTCCTCCCAGTGAAGGATTATATTTGAGAGACAACAGAACATCTACACTATATGGGAAAATATTGTATGTATCTTTTAAGATCTTTATAAATTGTTATCATTATTAGGACAATTAGAAACAGTCTACACAGAAGTAGAGACTGGAAGGGAATTGATTATGTAGAGATGATATTTTAAAATTTGCCCTGGGAAAAGATGGGGAAGAGAGCAGAATAATGGAGGAAATTATCTAACAGAAAAGAAGTACATAAGGAAGAGCCTTTATAATAGAGGAGAAAATGGAAGGGACACTGAACTATATTGGTTGAAAATATATACACATTTATTCTCACTTTGTGATAGAGATCTATCTTAATCAATAGGGAAAAAGGAATACAAAGGGATAAGAGAAAAGGAAAGGTGATAGAAAGGAATGGCAGATAAAAGAAGAAAATGATCAGAAAAAAACAGACTTTAGAAGAGGAATAGGATAAAACAGAGAAGGATAAACAGAAGGAAATAGGATGGAAGGAAATGCATAGTTACTCATCATAACCATGAATTAGAATAGGATGAAGAAACTCATAATGTGAAGATAGCAGAATGCATTAGAAAACAGAATCCAAAACCCAAAATCCAATAATATTGTTTATAAGAAACACACATGAAAGACAGACATGCACTGAGTTAATATAAAAACCTTAAGCATAATTTATTATACTTCTGCTGAAGTAAAAAGAAAGGGATAGCAATCATGATCTCAGACAAAGCAAAAGCAAAAACAGATTTACTGAAAAGAGATAAGCAGGAAAATTACATATTGCTAAAAGGCACCATAGACAATGAAGTAGTATCAATACTAAACATATGCATCAAATGGAATAGCAACTAAATTCTTAAAAGTAAAGTTAAATGGAAAGAATAAATATTAAAACTATAATAAAGAGAAACCTTAAATTTCCCTTCTCAGAGCTAGAAAAAAATCTAGTTATAACACAAATAAGAAATCAAATAGATTATTTGTGTATTTGAAAAGTTAGATATGACAGCCCTCTGGAGAAAACTGAATGAGAATCGATATATATAACTATAACTATAACTATATATATATAAAAACACTTTCACAAAAAAAAACTTTCCCATGTACTAGGGAATAGAAAATTCACAAACAAATGCAGAAAAACAGAAATATTAAATTCACCTTTTACAGATCATAATGTAATAAAATTTATATGTAATAAAAGTCTGTGGAAGAAAAGATTGAAAACTAATTGGAAATTAAATAATTTAATCCTAAAGAACGAGTTGATTATAGAATAGTAGAAAATATAATTTCATTAAGGAGAATGACAATGAGACAACAATCCAAAATTGGTGAGATGAAACCAATATAGTACTTGGGGGAAATTTTTACCTCTAAATTACACATCCACAAAAAAGAGAAAAAGCATACCAATTAATTGGGTATGCCACTAAAAAAGTAGAAAAAGACCACATTCAAAATGTTCTATTAAATAACAGAATGGAAACCCTGACAATCAAAAGTGAGATCAATTAAAATGGAGGAGCAGCTAGATAGTGCAGAGGGTAGGGCACCCACCCTGAGGCAGGAGAACTTGAGTTCAAATATGACCTCAGACACTTAATACTTATTAGTTGTGTGACCCTCTGCAAGTTGCTTAATCCCCAATCCCCCCTCCCTCCCCCAATAAAAGAAAGGAAAAGAAAAAAAGATTAATTAAATCAAAAATAAAAACCAAAACAAAACATTGAACTAATAGATAAAACTCAGAACTGCTTTCATATGTATTTATCTATATATCCACATACACACATGTATATATCCACACACATACACACATACACACACACACACACACATATATATATACATATATATATATATATATATGCACACTATAATATCTATGTACATACAGCATGTATATACGCATATATGTATATCCAAAACAATAAAGTAGACAAACCATTAATGAATTTAATGAAAAAGAAAGCAAATTAGTAATATCAACAATGAAAAGAGATGAATTTCCTACCAATGAAGATTAAGGTAAAATAATTATTATAAGATGATTTGCTCAATTATATGCCAAGAAAACTGACAATCTAAGAGAAAATGAATGCATATTCTCTGATCTAATGGTCTGTATTCTTAATTTATTTAACTTTGAAATAAAACTGTTATATTTGAGTGAATAATTAAAGTATTATTTACATATTTTCTCCCTGAAAAAAATGATTAATAGATTAATAGAAGAAACAGAATACTTAAATAGCCCTATTTTAGAAAAGTAAACAGAAGAAAATATCAGTGAGAACCCAAGAAAAATTACTGAGGACTGAATGGATTTATAAGTGAATTCTACCAAAGATTCAGTTAATTCTAATACTATTCAAACTATTTGAATAGCTAAGGAAGTAATCTTATCAGATTCTTTGGTGACACAAATATACCTAATTTTTCATATTTAAATTAGAGCAGAAACAGATAAAGAAAAGTATAAAACTGATTTCCTTAGTGAATATTAATGCAAAAATGTAAAAGAAAATATTAGCAAGGAGAATATAGCAATGCATTATAAATATCAAACATTTTGACCAGGTGAGACTAGGAATGCAGTACTGGTTTAATATTGGGAAAACATTTGACCAATTCAAAAATAATAAATTATGATTGTAATAACAGATGTAGAAAAAAAAACAAACTTTGATACAATACAATATCCATTTGTTTTAAAAACACTAGAAAAAATAGGAATCAATGGAGCTTTTGTTAAAATGATAAAGAAAATCTCTCTGAAACCCCAAAAAAGCATTTTCTGTAATGGAAATAAACATATATGCTTTCTAATAGCTTCAGAAGTGAAGAAAAGATGTCAGCTCTTTTTTATGGTGGCAAAGGATTAGAAATTGAGAGGATATACATTAATTGGTGAGTGACTAAACAAGTTGTGGTATATGATTATGATGGAAGATGATTGTTCTGTGAGAAATGATAAGCAGGATGGTTTCAGAAAAAAAAAAACAGGGAAGACTTATATGAACTCATAAAAGTGAAATGAACAGAATTAAGAGAACATTGTACACAATAACAGTCATGGTGTAATGTGACTAACTGTGAAAGATTTAGCTATTCTGATCAAGACAATGTTCCAAGATAATTCCAAAGGACCCATGATGAAAAATGCTATCTGCCTCCAGAGATGGAACTGATGAGGGAAACATTTTAAACTTTATTTTATTATATTATTTCATTTCTGTTTTCTTTTGTAAAATGATTAATTAAAAATATGTTTTGCTTGACTTCACATGGATAATCGATACCACACTGCATATCTTTTCAAAGAAATGAGAGAAAGGGAAAGAATAGGGAACCTAGAAAACTTTTAAATGATTGTTAGCTTTTTACATATAGTTTGGAAATACTTAATTAAATGAATAAAATAATTTTTAAAAATTAAATTTCCAAAATTTCCTTGAAAAAGTAAAAGTGAATCAATTCAGTAATACAAGTGACAATGATGACTATACGCAAACATCTTTGTTAAGATAAAAAAAATGAATTGTTTTTCAGTGGAAGTTATGAACTGTAACTTGGCACTTGTATTTCTAAGATGATAAGCCAGCAGAAGACATAAAGTGTATTTATGCAAAGGAATATTTCTTTTGTTTATTTCCACAAAACAATTAAATGCTAAAAAGTCATTTTTTCAGGGAGAAAATATGTAAATAATACTTTAATGATTCACTCAAATGTAACAGTTTTATTTCAAAATTAAATAAATTAAGAATACAAACCATTAGATCAGAGAAGGACCTTCACAGACTCTAAGGGGGAAAAAAAAACAACCTGTATTCCTTGTTAGTGTTGCTAATTATTCCCACTCTTGCCACATTAATGCCCCTATATTGAAGCCTCTCCTCACTTATTAGAAACTTGAGCCACACTAGGATTTTTAAAACATTGAAAAGTTGACTACCCACTAACTCAAAAAAAGAATAATCTTTGTGGATTATAAACACAATTATAAAAATTGAATTAAGTTGGAAGAGAAAATTAGTATGAAAGTCAAACTTCAATCAGTTTTTTAAGGAATATATCCAGCTTTTTTGAAATGCTCATTTCTTTTTTTGAACTTTGAATATCAATTGCAAAATCTTGCCCACAGAACTTTATACTTTGTTGGTTTTTACTTCAAAATAGTAGTTGCAGGTGCAGCTAGGTGGTACAGTGGATAGAGCACTAATCCTAAAGTCAGGAGGACCTGAGTTCAAATGTGATCTCAGACACTTATGTGACCCTGGGCAAGTCACTTAACTCCAATCGTCTCAGCAAAGTAGTAGTTGCTCTATTATTCCCAACCCTACTCAGAATATTCCAGGTTTTTTTTTTATCTTGGTTAAGCCAAGTTAACATTACTACATCTCAATTTCCTCATATATAAAAAGAAGAGAAATGTGATAATTATCTTTAAGGTGATGTCTAGTTCTAAACTTTTCTCTGCTGCTCTGATTCACCAGATAAAAAGTGGATAAAATGTGGAACCTAAATTCCACGGATTCATTAAATACATGAATTGTTACATTTCCCTTGAACTTGTCAGATATATTGGTCTTTCCTATTCAGGGGTCAAAACATATGAATTAAGAAAAAATGTGCATGGAGAAATAAGCATCTTTATGTTTATTGTGGTCATTTAAGTTATTGAAAGAAGGAACACCAAATCCAAAAGACCTTGAAGTTTATTCACATTTATATGCATATGTAAATTCATAAGGTGACTGAGACAAAATACTCTTGGTTTGTTTGCCTTTATGAATGAAATCATATTTGCTGTGCTCAGTGAAAATACTATGTTCACATTTTATTAAAATATATATTGTACAGTTATATTTTAGAAAGTGAATGCCACATCCCCAAAAGAAACTGCTATGAGCATCTTTTTAAGGTACTGGCCATATATATCCCGATGAACTCTTGAAGAGATACAGTTATCAGAAACTAGAATTCTTATCTTGAAGTTAGTGATCTTGATCAAAATTTTCAGGAATATGTGCTTGTATTCCCTTAAGACCTTCAGTTGGTATTGTTTAATTAATTCAGGGTTTCACTAGAGATTATTATATTTGCACTAGATTTAATTTTAAAGACAATTTCATCCAAGATCCTTATTTTAGAGAGAAGGAAATGTGGAGCTATATCATTGGTCTTATGCAGATTCTCCCTATGAAAGACATTAACCTTTGCCTGGCTGTAATACATAGCCACCACACTGACACTTAGAATTCTCTCTCTCTCTCTCTCTCTCTCTCTCTCTCTCTCTCTCTCTCTCTCTCTCTCTCTCTCTCTCTCTCTCTCTCTCTCTCTCTCTCTCTCTCTCTCTCTCTCTCTCTTCTCTTTCTTTCTCTGAATAGGTCACAACATAATCAACTGAATAGAAGATGAGGAAACACAATTCTTTGCATGAAGCAGCTTTCATTTTTTCAATTATTTTCAACTACTTACCAACTTTACTAACCAGAAGGAATAATCATTAGTGCTTCCTTGCATAATGGCGAGGATATTTTTAGAAAGAGTTCAGCTGACAAATCAAAGGTGGCCAAACTCTTCTCAAAAAGGAATATTTCTGACCAGTGGAAAATTAAACCACATCCTCACCATCTATTCACTTTCAGATAAGTTAATGCAGTCTCCTCTAAAATAGGTTTTATTTTTACTTTTCTGGCTTCCTTTACATGACCTTGATTGCGAGAGAGGATTTGTTTCCTCATGAAAAACTGGCAATGGTGTAAATATAGTAATTTTCAACTTTGCTATTCCACTGCTTTTGTTTAGATCTACAATGATCCTTCATCCTCCACACTACCTTCACCAATAAAAAACAGTATTGACTGGAACTATGACCAAAAAGTTATCAAACTATGCATATCCTTTGATACAGCAGTGCTACTACTGGGCTAATATCCCAAAGAAATACTAAAGAGGGGAAAGGGACCTGTGTGTGCCAAAATGTTTGTGGCAGCTCTTTTCGTAGTGGCTAGAAACTGGAAGATGAATGGATGTCCATCAATTGGAGAATGGTTGGGTAAATTATGGCATATGAAGGTTATGGAATATTATTGTTCTGTAAGAAATGACCAGCAGGATGAATTCAGAAAGGCTTGGAGAGACTTGCATGAACTGATGCTGAGTGAAATGAGCAGAACCAGAAGATCACTATACACTTCAACAACAATACTGTATGAAGATGTATTCTGATGGAAGTGGATATCTTCAACATAAAGAAGATCCAACTCACTTTCAGCTGATCAATGATGGACAGAAATAACTACACCTAGAGAAGGAATACTGGGAAGTGAATGTAAATTGTTAGCACTACTGTCTATCTACCCAGGTTATTTATACCTTCGGAATGTAATACTTAACGTGCAACAAGAAAATTGGATTTACACACATATATTATATCTAGTTTATATTGTAACACATGTAAAATGTATGAGATTGACTGCCATCTAGGGGAGGGAGTAGAGGGAGGGAGGGGAAAATCTGGAAAAAATGAATACAAGGGATAATGTTATAAAAAATTACTCATGCATATATACTATCAAAAATGTATAATTATAAAAAAGATATATAATATAATATACTATATAAGATATATAATATAAGACAAGAAAGAGCAGAGGAAGAAAGATCATGAGAAAGATAAGGCAGAGAATGGAATGTTCACAGAATGTGTGGCCAAAAGACACAATTGGTGGAGTGGTAGGTGGAAAATATGGTGGAAGAGATGTGGGAAAGGAAGGAGAAAAGAGAGAGAGAAGGAAGGAGTGAATGAGGAAGAGAAGAAGGAAATGGAGAGGGACATGAAAGTAAGGAAGAGAAAGAGGGAGGAGAAAGAGAAAGAAGGGGATGATAGAGAAAGAACACCTATTTTTGGTGGTTAAGTAGTCTCTACATTCCATCTGACATTTCATTTTCTGTACTCATTAGACACTATAACTTGGAACTTGAGTTTCATTTTTGCTAAATAAAACATATTAAGAATGACCTATTTTTAAGATAATTTTGATTACGCAAAATTATAAAGTTTCTGCAAAAACAAAACTAATGCAACCAAAATTATTCCCCAACTGACAAATTATCAAAGAATATGAACAAGAAATTTTCAGATGAAGAATTCAAAGCTATTTGTAGTCATATAAAATACTATGTCATAATTTATTAAATAAATGTGAATTAAAATAACTCTGAGGCACTGTCTCATACCTATCAGAGTGGCTAATACGACAAAAAAAAAGAAAAATTCTATATGTTAGAGAGGATGTGGGAAAACTAGGAGAGCAATTTGGAACTATGACCAAAGGGCTTTGAAACTGCATTTCCTTTGATCTAGCAATATTTCTGCTGGGTTTTTATCCCAAAGATGTCCAAAAAGAGGTGAAAGAATCTATTTGTACAAAAATATTTATGTTAGCTCTTTTTGTGGTGGCTAAAAATTAGACATCAAAAGGATGTTCATCAATAGGTAAATGGCTAAACAAGCTGCGATAAATAATTATAATGGAATATTATTGTGCTATAAAAAATGACAAGCAGAATGATTTCAGAAAAACTTGGAAAGAATTAAATGAATTGATGCATAGTGAAATGAAAAATACCAGGAGAATGTTGTATACATTAAGAGCAATATTGTTTAATGAAGAACTATGAGGAACTTAACTATTCTCAGCAATATAATGATCCAACACAGTCCCAAAGGACTAATGATGAAACATTCCACCTCTTCAGAGAAAGAACTGATCTTGTTTGAATACAATCTGAACTATGCAATTTTTCACCTTCTTTAATTTTTACTCTTTTATTCAAGTCTTCTTGTACAAAAATGACTAAAATGGAAAAGGCTTTAGATAATTGCACATGTGTAATCTTTATTTGATCTCAGGGAGGGTAAAGGTGGAGGGAGAAAAAGAGGGATAGAATTTGAAATTCAAAAATTTAAATAAAATGTTAAAAAATTGCAAAATAAAGAATAACCTATTTAAAACATCATATTAAATTTTTTCTTTTCAACAGTGTGTTACAGTACCAGATTCATTGGAGAGAACATGGATGAATTTGTGTAAGTCAATAATAGTTCATATTTTTAAAAAATCAATTTGCTATTGATAAAACATTTAAAAATTATTCCAATGTACAAAGGAAGTGCTAATCTATTAATGAGAAGAAAAGTGAAAGTTACTTCTCATAGCACTTTCTTGAAGTTTATAATGAACCAACATGATATAAAGTCAGATTGTGATTAGGAATATAGATTCATAGATTCAGAGTTGGATCCCTTAGGGAATCTAGTTCCACTCCTTCATTTTTATCTTTAAAAAATATTCCTCCCATAGACATGGCAGATGCCCTTTTCACAAAATTCTTCTTTAGTAAGGAAATATAGGCTCAAATACCTACAATATCAAAAGGTACATTATGAATGATAGAAACAAAGTTCTATGATGTTCAGGGAATCACTTTTGTGTGAGTGGATTGTAAAAGGTTTTATGGAAAAGGTAACTTCTGAATATTACAAAGCTTTTTATCATGAGGTCTATGAACTTGTATCAACTAAATATTTTGACTACCATTTTTCAATATAATTTTCCTATAATCTTCTAAATTTTGTTTTACATAATTTAAAACACTATTCTAATAACAGTTTATTAGCTTTATGAAAGAGTGTATAATAAAAAAGGCAAAGAACCCCTGCACTAAAGATGGGCAATATTTCAATATGTGGTAAGGGGAATCCATAGAATAATAAAGCTTGAACCAAGAAATGTGAATATGAAAACATGTGAGGCATGCATGAGCAATGGTAACTAGTCCAATTTGTTATGAGAGTAGTGTGGGAGATGGGAATAAAAAAAAAAGTTAGACCCAAACTTTGAGTAAACTTTGAGTAAAGTCTAGACCAAGAGTTATCAGTATGTGATACACGGATCAATGAGGTCCTTTTAAAGCATTCATAAGATTGAAACTATTTTCATAATAAGACAAAGATGTTATTTGCCTATTTAAGAACCCCCTTCATTTTTTCAGTTCTAAGTATGTTTGAGACTGGATTTTCTTCCTATTACTCAACCAAAAATCTGTGTGATAAAATCTTGAATGAACAAGCAGACATGGCAATCTAGTTATCTTCTATTAAGCTAGATATATAAAAAAAAAAGATTTGGGAAAATATGTAAAATAATGCCAGTCATAACCATTGTTTTGAAAATAGTTATTTTTATAAAATCATATTTACCTTATCATATAAGAGTTTATTTTTATTTTAAAATAAATTACTAAATCAATATTTAAAATCTATCCATTTTACTTAATACCATGGTAAATGTTGATAACTATTACCCACATAATCAGAAGCTTTTGGGGAATTATTAATACTTTTAAGATATAAAGAGTTCTTAAGACCAAAAATTTGACAAATGCTCATTTAAACTATATTGGGTGGTAGCAATGGAGAAACACTGTACTAAATAATGGTGTTACATAATCAAAATATCTCTTAAAGAAGATTACTCTGATAGAGACATGGAGAAAGATTGTAGCAGGGCAAAAATACAGTCCAGGAGATCAGTTAAAATGTAATCACAGGCATGAAATCTCATTAGGGTCTAAATTAGAATGGTTGTTGGTGAGAGTGGAAAAGAAGAAACAGTGAAACCCAAAAAGCTGAGCTAACTGATCTTAAACAAATTAAATTGGTAACATTTTGTCTAATTACTAAGTTAAGGGGAATTATTTAAGTGGTTTCTAGAGGATATATATTCCAAACATAAGAGAAAACATAAAAAAATATGATTGAACTGTATTTTTAGTACAGTAGGATAACTATTGCATATGTGTATTATGAATGTCAGTCTCAAGCTTCCAGCTGTTCTAAAACTGGCTTGTTTTTGAACTATTCATTGAATGAATTTGAAGGATAATTATTTTGTAATGTTCAACATTTTAGAATAATTTTTGTGTGTCTGTAATTTAATAGTCAAATCATGTTAATGTCATTGGTATCTAAAATATTATCATAAAACATAATTTTGATATCCTGAATACGTGAACATTAGTGCATTGCTTTGCTTCTATTACATTGTTTTATCACATAGGCAGCCAAATACTTGTCTTTGATTTTATTTCAACTGTTTATAATTCAAGACTGTTAGCAACATACATAATCTCAATTTATTCTGTAATAAAAATCCATATTTTAGCATTTTATGCTATTGACTCCTACTTTGAGGAATTCTACTTTCCCCCATTTTACAGAGTAGGAAAAATGAAGAATTGTACATAGTAATAACAAGATTATGTGTTGATCAGCTATGATAGATCTTCTCAGCAATGTGATGATCTAAGACAATTTTAATAGACTTGGGATATAATATGGCATCTATATAATATTTTGAAGTCGCAGTGAACAGCCTGAGTTATTTTATTTTTAAATATTGACTGATTTGATCTCCTTGCTGTCCAAGGAACTCTAAGAAATCTTTCCCAGAACCAAAACTTGAAAATGTAGAATCAATATAATATTAGAATATTTTGTGAAATTCTTCCTCAGATAGTCTTTTATATTTTAAAGAAAGTTTAATGCTATCTATCAGCAAGAGCAAATTAAGATCAAAGGCCAAAACCAAAACAACTGTCAAAGGTTCATTTTACAATTGATTAACAAAAAAGTATTGGCCTTGTTAGTTTTTTTTTTTTTTTTGCACATACAATCTTACAATAAATCAATCACCAATCATTTATCAATCAATTGCCAAGTACTGTGCTAAGTGCTGAGAGTATAAAGAAAAAAGAAGTAATAGAACTCCAGCCTGAAGAAGCTTATATCTTAAAAAGGGAAACAAGTTTAAACATATAAGATAGATAAAAATCACTTTGGAAGGAAAGCGTTCCCAGTCAGAAGAATTTGGATAATTCTCCCTCAGAAGGCAGCATTTTAATTGAGACTTCACAGACATGGGATTTAAGAAATATGTGTGAAAAGGAAAAGAATACTAAGCAGAGGAGATAGTTAATGCAAAGAATGAGAGGTGGGAATGTTGTGTGTGACTAACAGTAAGTAGTTTAGTAAGATTGCAAAATAGATCATGTAGAAGGGAGTGTTATATATAAGAATACAGGAAAATTAGGAAAGGGTCAGGTTGTGAAGGTCTTTGAATGACAAATAGAGTAGTTTATATTTTATTCCACAATATGGAGATTCAAGTTAATTGAGTAGGCTGAATGAGATTGTCAGATTTGTACTTCAGAAAAACACCCGTTTCTAGGGATAGAATTTCTTTAAAAAAAAAAACAAAAACTTTTTATTTTGAAAACATATACATAGATTAGAAGGGAAGCAATAAACTGGGAAAACATTTTTACATTCAAAGGTTCTGATAAAGGCTTCATTTCTAAAATATATAGAGAATTGAATCAAATTTATAAGAATTCAAACCATTCTCCAACTGATAATTGGTCAAAGGATATGAACAGACAATTTTCAGATGAAGAAATTAAAACCATTTGTAGTCAAATGAAAAAATGCTCCAAGTCACTATTGATCAAGAAATTCAAATTAAGACAACTATGAGGTACCACTTTATATCTCTCAGATTGGCTAAGATGACAGGAAAAGATAATGACAAATACTGGAGAGGTTATGGGGAATCTGGGACACTAATACATTTTTGGTGGAACTGTGAATGGATCCAACCATTCTAGAGAGCAATATGGAACTATGTCCAAAGGGCTATCAAACTGTGCATAATCTTTGATCCAGCAGTGTCTCTACTTGGCCTGAATTCCAAAAAGATCATAAAGGAGGGAAAGGGATTCGCATGTGCAAACATGTTTGTGGCAGTCCTCTTTGTAGTGGCAAGAAACTGTAAACTAAATGGATGCCCATCAGGTGGAGAATGGCTGAATAAGTATATGAATGTTATGGAATATTATTGTTCTATAAGAAATGATCAGCAGGATGATTTCAGAGAGAACTAGAGAAACTTACATGAGTTGGTGCTAAGTGAAATGAACAGAACCAGGATACAGTACACAGCAACATCAATATTATAGGATGATCAATTCCAATGGACATGGTTGTCTTCAAGGAGATGATTCAAAACCAGTTCTAATGATCTTGTGATGAAGAGAGCCATCTACACCCAGAGAGAAGACTGTGGGAACTGAGTGTGGAGCACAACATAGCATTTTCACTCTTTTTATCTTTGCTTGAATTTTATTTTCTTTCTCTTTTTTCCTTTTTGATTTGATTTTTATTGTGTATCAAGATAATTGTATAAACATGTATGCAAATATTGGATTTAACATATCTTTTTACCATGTATAACATATCTTGGATTATTTTCAAGCTAGGAGAGGGGGTGAGGGAAGCGGGGGAGATTGGAACACTAGGTTTTGGCAAGAGTGAATATTGAAAAATTATCCATGTATATGCTTTGAAAATAAAAACGCTTCAATAAAACATATGCATAGATAATTTTCAACATTCACCCTTGCAGAACCTTGTGTTCCAAATTTTTCCCTTCCTTCCCCCCACCCTTTCTACTAGACCACAAGTAATCCAATATGTGTTAAAAATGTGCAATTCTTCTAAAATATTTCCACATTTATTATGCTGCACAAGGAAAAATAGATTATGATAGGATATATAATTATTATTATTACAATACAGTCTTCTGCAAGTGTGTCTTATTCTATAGTATAAGGTCACTCTCCTTCAACTTTATTTTATGTCTCATAATACTTCTGAACTATAATAGTTGCAATCAAATAAACCTTAGAGTAGTTATCTTTATTAATTCCCTCAATGAAGCTAAGTAAGTTGTTCTTCCCCTCTCCAGACTCCAAGATAGACTATTGCCATTCCCTTTGATACTTTCTTTTTACTTGACCCTCCCATCAAAGCAGAAAATTAACCTTTTCTACTACTTTTAAGCAGGATAAAATTTTAACCATCATTCTATCAACCATCTTGCCAGAGTTTTCCTTAATAGTCTGATATTGCACCTGGAAAATCATCCACCTGTGAGCCAGTATAACCTCAGAAGGGACTGGGGAATAGTTGATATGGTGTGTGCTGCCCAACAACTCCAGGAAAAATTCCAGAAGCAAAACAGAGATCTAAATTTGATGTGCAGATCTGATCAAAGCCTTTAATACTTTCAGTTACAAGGGTATATGGAAAATTATGGCAAGATCTGATGGCCCAGTCAAGTTCACCAATATAGTATGTCAATTTTATGGTGATATTTTTGTCCAATTTCTGGACAATGCACTATATATACTCTTGAGTTTTCCTAGTTACCAATGGAATGAAACAAGTCTGTGCCCTTGCTCCTGTGTTTTTGTCAAATGCTTTAAGTGATAACAAATAGGGCATTAAATTCTGCTACCACATTGATGATCAATTCTTCAACTTGAAAAGGCTACAAGCCAAAACTAAAATGGTTTGAGTATTGATGCATGATTTTTTCAGAGGATTGTGCAGTCAATTCATCCTTTTAAATTGAAATGCAACAAAATTTGGATAAATTATCTGCTGCTTGTGATAATTTTGGCCTAACAATGAACATCAAGAAAATGCAGGTACTCCATCAGCCAGCACATCTTCCAGATGTGGAACTATTAGTTACAGCAAATAGAGAAGTTTTGAATGCTGTGGATAAGCTCACTTATCTTGGCAGAATACTTTCCAGGGATGTACACATTGATAATGACATTAATACAGACATTGCCAGAGGTAGCTCAGTTTTGGGGAGGCTCCAAAGAATGTGTGTAAGAGAGGTTATTAGATTGACTGGCAATTGTTGACCACTGTGTATGCCTATGAAACCTGGGCATTCCAGGAAGCAGCACCTCTCCAGAAAGCTGAATCACTTCCATTTGAATTGTCCTAGGAAGATTTTGAACATAACCTGATCAGATACCAGACACTGAAGTCCTTTATTGAACTAAACTGCCAAGCTTTCCAGCTCTACTGCAGAGAGCACAATTCTGTTAGGATGATTATATTGTTCAAATACCAAATGTATACTTGCCAAAAAGACTGTTCTGTGGAGAACTCACACAGAAGAAGCACTCATAAGGTGGTCAGAAAAAGTGAGGCAAGAAAAATTTCAAGGTATCTCTTAAGACTGATTAATTAAGAACTGATTGTATAGCATGGGAAATAAATGCACTGGACTGCCCAGCATGGTGTGCCTCATCAGAGAAGATGCTGTGCTCTATGAACAAAACAGAAAGGAATTACTCAGAAAAAATGTAAGGTAAAGTTAGAGAATTCACACTAAATGATCATCAGAACTATTTGTGTCTGATCTGTAGCAGAGTATTATGAGCTCAGGGATCTGATTAGCTACAGTCTGATGCACTAAGTTGATTCTAACATAGTGATGTCATTTTGTCCTCTTAGAGAACAAAGGACAACAATCAGCCAATATTTCCAACTCAAGAAGATTCAGTCTCTAATAGGATTGTCTTCTAATGATTCTTTCATCCAGAAAATTCTTCTCTCTTTTTATTGTATGTGATGCCCCATCACTGAAATTATATTTCCCTGTTCTCCACTAAAATTAAGCACTTTCCCTGGGAAGCAACCAACTCCAAGCATAGAATATAAGGAATTATATTATTGTTTATTCATTCATATCCATATTAATATTTATAATTTTCTGTCTTTGAACTCCTTTACATATGTATCATCTCTGACCATAAACTTCAAGAGATCAGAGACCAAGTCTATGAATTTCTTTTTTATAATGCCTTTAACTGTGACACATGAAACTGGATACTTATAGACAATTAAGATATTTATTATGTTAAAATTGGAAAAGTCAGTGCAGATAATTTCCTTCAATTCACATTTTATAGTTGAACAACTAACATCCAGAAAGATTAAGGAAGTTTACATCTTCATTTTTGTTAATGCTGATTTCTATTATGTTGTCTTGGATGACAATTAAAAATATTTTATCACCTTAGTGAATATACTCCCTTCCCCCTTTTTGGAATCCTTAAATGTAAATTCTTCAGTCTTCTTTCTTTTATGCATGTCTAATTTAACTTTTAAAAAACAATAAATGAAAAATCAAAGAATGAATGTTAAACTTTCTTGGTATTTGTAGTATTAGCAAGGCACTGAATCTTTAAGAGAAAATATGTTATTACTGTTGGTCACTATAAATTAGCAAAGAGCTGTAATTGGCAAATTCTCATGGTGAGCTATTTCACAGAGTGGGGCCAGGGCCAAAGGTTGTTTTAAAGTACAATTATCCCTTCCATATCATGGATTTAGGAATGCAGCACCTCCATAATCTGGAAAATCTATGTAAAACTTTTTGGTCCTCCCTTTATACCATATAAGAAGTTTGAATTATAATGAAATTAAAAGATAAAATATGTGGATATTATATAATTCTATACATATAATTTTATACATTTTTGGATTTCTAAACTTTTTTTCTGTAATCTGCTGACCTTTCTGAGTCACCTCTGACTTCTTCAAAACTTCCCCCAAATTCCCAGTTAATTTTTTATTTCAGTCTGTAATATATTGAAACTGCAATGAGAAAATAGTGATGTGGAAGGAATAACTGTAATGGTTATCATACAGTGGTATGTATCTAGATATATGAAAACAACTGAGTCAAAACATTCTAGTAAATTGGAACTTAATATATAGGAAAGGACAGAGGGTATGCATTTATTACAGCAGATCCAAGAGAAAATGTCTGAGGTACCAATTTGGTCTCTAGCATGGAACAGATGGAAATGATGAATCTGGCATGGAGTCAAGATTACAAAGAGTAGATAGGTCTTTGTCTGAGCTCTTCCTGGATCCCTTGGTTCAACACCAGATCAAGCCTTTGAACTGGTTTTAAAGTGACAGAATACACAAATATTTGGAATGTGACAAATTTCTAGCAGATGATATTTTGGAAGAATGTCAAAAAGGTCTGTTTTAATAGGGCATGGAGGGAGGGGCCAAGTGCAGGCAGAACACAAGGACGTTGGGTGGTGTGGCAAAGCATTTGGGCACTAGGGGAATCTACTGGGAGGCTCTTAAACAAAATACAACAGTATTGGCTACTCTGATCTGGTTCAGAAGCCAGTGAGTGAATCAGCAGACTAGCTATGAGATCATCAACATAACTAGAAAATGCAAATAGTGAACCCCTGAATTCCAGCTTCAGGTCTTGGCCACAGCCACCCAGCACTAATAGGGATTCATCAGCACTGGCCCCAGGGCAGCATGAAACCATTGTCACCTATAGAGTAAACTTGGGACAATCTCCCCTTTGCCCTCAAAGCAGACCTCAACTTTTAAAAATGAGCAAAAAGACCAAAAAGAACTCTGACCATCTGAAGCCAAATTTGGACCCAAGAAGAAGACTCTTCTTGGTTTCAGATCTGGCATTCTGTCCACTATGGAACCACATAGCTGAATATTATCTATGTTCTACTGTATTTTTATTTAATTTGCTAAATAATCCCTACTATCTTCTAATTCAGATAGGGCTATAATCAGACTGTTGTAAGCCATGTGTTGGACACACCTGGTCCACACAATACTTGTCAAATGCTGGTCAACTGTCTTCCATGGCCTCACAAATAATATGATACTCAATAATTGCTTATTGACTCACTGACTGACCAACTGAAATCCACAGTGTTGTCTTACTCTAAAAAGATCTAGTGAACTTGTCAAAAAATGACACAAATTACCTTGGCAAGGAACTTCATAGTGCTGTAAATGTCAGTTACTATTTCTGTTATTGTCTTGTTAGTTTATATTCAGCTATATTTAGAGGTCTTTGAAGTCAGGTACCATTTTATTTATAGTAGGTGATTAACAAATGCTCTGTTATATAATAAAAAAAGAACTCAGACCATAATGAACTATTATGGAGACAGGGAAGAACATATCTGAAATCCTGAGAATACTAAAGGCAAATCATCTCCAAATGAAGTCCCAAAGGGAAATATGAGTTAGTCTCTATCTCATAAGGCTGTCTTGGAAGAGTCAAAAAGGAACTTAAAAGAATGTTAGAATAAAAATGGGGAAAGGGAATGAGAACTTTACAGGAGAGTTTGGAAAAGTGAGCAAATTATCTGAAGGAAACACATTAAAATTGGATTTAGAGAAAGGAAAAAAAAACATATAACTCCTTACAAAATAGATTTGATGAAATGGAAAAAGAAACCAACTCATTAAAAAAACAAACTTTGTGAAATGGAAAAAAAATGAACAAAACAGCTCACTTAAAAGTTCAATTGGCAAAATGCAAAGGGAGATTAAAAAGTTAACTGAAGTGCTGGAACTCTGTCTTCCCAGAAATCAGCAGGAGTCAGGATCACTAAATGTCTTTATTCTAGATCTTTACTGTCGCCTCCAACGCCAGGTCACGAGTGCGAGTGAGTGTGAGTTCCACCACCCAAGTTTCTCTTACTCCTCCCACACAAGTCACTTCCCCCTCTTTGTCCCACCAATCAAGTCAGCACAGAACAGCTGGGGAGGGTCAACCTTCAAACAAGTTAATAGGGAATTGTCCAATTGGCAGTCTCACATGCTTCATTATCCAAGTCCATTGCTCAGTTCTAGCCCTTTACATCTCCTGCTTTCTTTTGTTTTAGACCACAGGTGGTCGCGCCATCCCTGACTTTTCAGGGAGATGAGAACCCCAAAAAGGAGGTGATCATGCTCCCTCTGACTTCTCAAGAGGGGAGATGAAAGCACTAAAAAGGAGATAATCACGCCCTCCCTGACATCTCAGGAAGGGAGATGAAAAGCACCAAAGAGAAGTGGGGATTTGCTAGCGGGTTTCTGGATTGAAGGGCCTTATTAGAGACAAGTATGCACAAACCCATCAACATGGGAGTTATTACACAAGTACAAAGCAATAACGCAGAGGCTATTAGTGGTGACTCTCCCCACAGTCAGTGCAGACTCGATGTGGTGTAACAAACAGGAATTGTACATGTAAGTAGTGATATAACAAACAATATAACAATATAATCAACATGGTATTGTAAGAGATTTCCAGAAGTCCTAGAAGGAGGGTATGTAAACATCAGTCACACATACATGCCTTCTTCAGCAACCAAGAGATAGTCCAAAACCAATCTATTGTCCATTGCTTCACTGTTAGGGAATCCAATGATCCCCACAAGTTTTTGAAATCCCACATCAGTCTTTTTATATGTTAGGGAATCCAATGATCCCCACAAGTTTTTGAAGTCCCACATCAGTCTTTTTACCTGACATGGTAAGTGCCTAATAAATACTTGTGAATTCCATTTAATACTCCCAACAACTGTGTGAGGTGGTTAGTACAGGTTTTGTTGGCCCCATTCTACAGGTGAGGAAACAGAGCTCCAAAGCTAGTAAGTGACAGAGGCAGGATTCAGACTCAGGTTTCCACCAACTCCAAGTCTGGAGAACACAATTATGTCCTAGATGTGGCTATTTATCTAAACCTGTGTGTGTGTGTGTGTGTGTGTGTGTGTGTGTGTGTGTGTGTATGAAGGTACAAAATTATCAAAATCATGTGATTTTGGATTGTTCAAATGGCAGCAGTGGACTAAAGATTTAACCATCCAAAATTATTCCAATTTGTTTCCTGGGACTTTTGTGACTTAAAGTATATTTAAGAAAATGATTAAAAAAGAAAAAGTGAGTGAAATTAAAGCCACCAGAATGAGATGACATTTTCATAATGTAAATACAAAGGCCAAAGTAAAGCAAATCATAATAAAATGGGAGGTTTTCAATGAAGCCAGTGTATTCCACACGACTCCACAGACTTTGGAAGTGCAAATTTCTGGTGGCACCCGAAGCCCCAGCATATGCATTATGTGGCTGGACCAATGTCCACCCTGGCTGTATTCCTGCTTGAATTTGCTCAGAAGTATAGCTCTCCCCATCTGGAAGCACACTCTGCCCATCCATGTTCTACCAGTTCAGCCTCTGGGTGTGTCCTGGAATGTAGACCTGGAAGGACTCTGAAGATTATAATTGTGTATACTCTTATCCTTCACATTGATGGGATTAGATTCAGGGAACCAAAATGTTGAGATTACGGTTCCTGGTGGTCAGGGAGTTAAATGATGAAAAAGGGCTTCCTTGTCAACATGAGTCTAGCTTCCCCATCTTGATTATAATTTCCTTTTGGGTGGAATCACCCATATACTTTTTATTTGTCTCAGCATATGATAGCCCCACGTTGGGTGCCAAATGCTGGAACACTGTCTTCCCAGAAATCAGCAGGAGTCAGGATCACTAAATGTCTTTATTCTAGATCTTTACTGTCGCCTCCAACGCCAGGTCACGAGTGTGAGTGAGTGTGAGTTCCACCACCCACGTTTCTCTTACTCCTCCCACACAAGTCACTTCCCCCTCTTTGTCCCACCAATCAAGTCAGCACAGAACAGCTGGGGAGGGTCAACCTTCAAACAAGTTAATAGGGAACCATCCAATTGGCAATTAGTCTCACGTGCTTCATTATCCAAGTGCATTGCTCAGTTCTAGCCCTTTACACTGAAGAAAATAATTCATGAAAAATTAGAATTGAACAAATGGAAGTGAATGACTCAACGAGACATCAAACATCAGTCAAATAAAACCAAAACAAAATAAAAAAGTAGAAAAAATGTAAAATACCTCATTGGAAAAACAACTGACCTGGAAAATAGATCTAGGAGAGACAATCTAAGAATTATTGGACTTCCTGAAAACCATGATGAAAAAAAGAGTCTAGAGAATATATTTCAGGAAATCATCAAGGAAGACTGCAATGATGACCTACAACCAGAAATTAAAATAGCTATTGAAATAATTAACTGACCACTCTCTGAAAGATACCCCAAGCAATATTGCAGCTAAATTTCAGAATCCTCAGATCAAGAAGAAAATATTGGAACCATCCAGAAAGAATAAATCAAATTTTGAGGAGATATAATCAAAATTTCCCAGGATGTAGCAGCTTTCAATTTAAAGGATTGAAAGGCCTAGAATCTGCTATTGTGAAAGTTAAAGGACCTTGGATTGCAACCAAGAATCAACTATCCAGCAAAATTAAACATTATTTTTCAAGGAATGTTAAATTTAATGTTCAATGAAACAGGTGAATTTCATTTATTTTTGATGAAAAGACCAGAGGTGACCAGAAAATTTGATTTTCAAATACATAACTCAAAAGAGGCATAAAAAGATGAAAAGGAAAGGGAAACATCTTTCTTTTTAAAGTTAAAATGTTTACATTGCTATATGGTATGATGATATTTTTAACCCTTGAAAACTGTATTTCTGTTATGGGTATACTTTTTTATTAATTTTATAATTATAATTTTTTTGACAATACATATGCATGGGTAATTTTTTTTACAATATTATCCCTTGTATTTACTTTTCCAAATTTTGCCCTCCCTCCCTCTATTCCCTCCCCTAGATGACAGGTAATCCCATAGATGTTAAATGTGTTACAGTATATCCTAGATACAATATATGTGTGTAAAACTAAATTTCTTGTTGCATGGTAAGAATTGGATTCTAAAGATATAAGTAACCTGGGTAGAAAGACAATAGTGCAAACATTTTACACCCAATTTGCAGTGTTCCTTCTCTGGGTGTAGCTGTTTCTGTCCATCATTGATCAACTGGAAGTGAATTAGATCTTCTTTATGTTGAAGATATCCACTTCAATCAGAATATATCTTCATACAGTATCATTGTTGAAATGTATAATGATCTCCTGGTTCTACTCATTTCACTCAGCATCAGTTCATGTAAGTCTCTCCAAGCCTTTCTGTATTCATCCTGCTGGTCATTTCTTCCAGAGAAATAATATTCCATAACATTCATATACCATAATTTACCCAACCATTCTCCAATTGATGGACATCCATTCATTTTCCAGTTTCTAACAACTACAAAAAGGGCTGCCACAAACATTTTGGCACATATAGGTACCTTTCCATTCTTTAGTATTTCTTTAGGCTACAAGCCCAGTAGTAGCACTGCTGGATCAAAAGGTATTCACAGTTTGATAACTTTTTGGGCATAGTTTCAAATTGCTCTCCAGAATGGCTGGATTCTTTCACAACTCCACCAACAATGCATCAGTGTCCCAGTTTTCCCACAGCCCCTCCAACATTCATCATTATTTGTTCCTGTCATCTTAGCCAATCTGACAGGTATGTAGTGGTATCTCAGAGTTGTCTTAATTTGCATTTCTCTAATCAGTAGTGATTTGGAACACTCTTTCATATGAGTGGAAATAGTTTCAATTTCATCATCTGAAAATTATCTATTCATATCCTTTGACCATTTATCAATTGGAGAATGGTTTGATTTCTTATAAATTAGAGTCAGTTCTCTCTCTATATATATATATTTAGAAATGAGGCCTTTATCAGAACCTTTAACTGTAAAAATATTTTCACAATTTGTTACTTCCATTATAATCTTGTTTGCATTAGTTTTGTTTGTACAAAAGCTTTTTAATTTGATATAATCAAAATCTTCTATTTTGTGATCAATAATGATCTCTAGTTCTCCTTTGGTCATAAATTCCTTCCTTCTCCCCAAGTCTGATAGGTAGACTATTCTCTGTTCCTCTAATCTATTTATGATCTCATTCTTTATCCCTAAATCATGGACCCATCTTGATCTCATCTTGTTTATGGGGTTAAGTGTGGGTCCATATCTAATTTCTGCCATACTAATTTCCAGTTTTCAAATAATGAATTCTTATCCCAAAAATTCTTATCCCTATAGTTGTATATTATTTTTTTCCCCTGTGAACCTAACCTGTTCCACTGATCAACTATCTATTTCTTAGCCAATACCAAATGGTTTTGGTGACTGCTGCTTTATAATCTAGCTTTAGATCAGGTACACCTAGACCACCTTGATCTGACTTTTTTTTCATTAGTTCCCTTGAAATTCTCGACCTTTTATTCTTCCATATGAATTTTGTTGTTATTTTTTCTAGTTCATTAAAATAGTTCCTTGGGGGTCTGATTGGTATAACACTAAATAAATAGATTAGTTTGGGGAGTATTGTCATCTTTATTATATTTGCTCAGCCTATCCAAGAGCACTGAATGTCTTTCCAATTATTTAAATATGACTTTATTTTTGTGGCAAGTGTTTTGTAATTTTGCTCAATTAATTCCTGACTTTTCTTTGGTAGATGGATTTCCAAATATTTTATACTCTCAACAGTTGTTTTGAATGGAATTTATCTTTGTATTTCTTGCTGTTGCATTTTGTTGGTGATGTATAAAAATGCTGAGGATTTATGTGGATTTATTTTGTATCCAGCAATTTTGCTAAAGTTGTAAATTATTTCTAATAACTTTTTATTAGAATCTCTGGAGTTCTCTAAGTATACCATCATATCATGTGCAAAGAGTGATAGTTTGATTTCCTCATTACCTACTCTTATTCCTTTAATCTCTTTCTTGACTCTTATTGCTGAGGCTAGCATTTCTAATACAATATTGAATAGTAATGGTGATAGTGAGCAACCTTGTTTCACTCCTGATCTTACTGGGAAAGGTAACAGTTTATCCCCATTACATATGATGCTCCTGATTATTTTAAGGAATAGTCCATTTATTCCTATACTTTCAAGTGTTTTTAGTAGGAATGGATGTTGTGTTTTATCAAATGCTTTTTCTGCATTTATTGAGATGATCATATGGTTTTTGTTACTTTGATTATTAATATAATCAATTATACTACTAGTTTCCCTAATATTAAACCAGTCCTGCATTCCTGGTATAAATCCTATGTTATGGGTATATTTAAAATGTATAGGTATAATTTCATTTTATTGTGATAATTAAAAAAAGAAACTAGAGGTAGAAATAGGACTATACTAGGAGAAAAGGAAAGAGGACGTAAAATGGGATAAATTACATCTCAAGAAGAGGCAAAAAAGACTTATTACAATTAAGGGAAAGAAGGGAGGGGGATAAGCATTATGTGAATCTTAATAGCATGTGATTTGACTCAAGGAGAAAATATCATTTATATTTAACTCACAGACAAATCTGTCTCACCATATAGGGAAGTAGGAAAGGAAAGGGGAAAGGAAAGTGGGAGTCAAATAGGGAGAACAGAAATAGAAGCAGAAAGGGATAAAAAAGTTTGAGGATCTATAAAATGCAAAGCTCTTTGAAGGAGGTAGTGGTCAGAAGCAAAACACTGGGAAGGAGGGAAAAGGGGAAAGGAAAGAGAAAAGTATAACTTGGGGAAAATAAAATTGTAGGATATAGAGAGTTAGTAATTTTGACTGTGAATGTGAATGGAATGAATTCTCCCATAAAATGGAAGTACATAGCAGATTAGATTAAAAGCTAGAATCCTATAACAGATTGTTTACAAGAAACACATTTAAAGGTAGAATGATTCATACAGATTAAAAGTTAAAGGCTGGAGCAGAAGCTATTATGGTTCAGCTGAAGTTAAAAAAAAAGGCAGGGATAGCAATCTTGATCTCAGATAAAGCAAAAGCAAAAACAGTTTTAATTAAAAGAGATAAGCAAGGAAATTACATTTTGCTAAAGGGTACCATAGATAATGAAGGAATATCAATACTAAATATATGTGCACCATGTGGTATAGCATCCAAATACCTAGAGAAGAAGTTAAAAGAGCTGCAAGAAGAAATAGACAGCAAGACTATAATACTAGGGGATCTCAACCTTGCTTTGTAAGAACTAGATAAATTGAATCACAAAGTAAATAAGAAATAAGTTAAGAAGATAAATATAATTTTATAAAAGTTAGGTATGATAGACCTATGGAAAAATTTAATGAAGACAGAAAGAAATATACTTTTTTCTCAGTGGTACATGGAAGGTACACAAAACTTGACCATGTATTAGGACATAAAAACCTCAAAACCAAATGCAGAGAGGCAGAAAAAGTAAATGCATCTTTGCCTGATCATGATACAATAAAAATTACATGTAAAAAAAAGACAGGGAAAAATAGAATAAAAATTAATTGGAAAGTAAATAATCTAATCCTAAAGAATGAGTGAGTGAACAAGTCATAGACACAATTGATAATTTCATCCAAGGGAATGACTGTAAGAAGACAATACATCAAAATTTATGGGATACAGCCAAAGCAGTTCTTGGGGGAAGTTGTATATCTCTCCATGCTTACTTGTATAAAATAGAGAAAGAGAAGATCAATAAATTAGGCAAGCAACTAAAAAAAAAAAAACTAGAAAAAATTAACCCCCCAATTAAATATCAAATTTAAAATTCTGAAAATAAGAGAGGAGATTAATAAAATTGAAAGTAAGAAAACTATAGCACTAATAAACAAAACTAAGTGGGTTTTATGAAATAGCAAACAAAATGGATAAACTGTTAGTTAATTTGAATAGAAAAAGGAAAAAAGAAAATCAAATTGTTAGTATGAAAAATAAAAAAGGTGAATTTTACACTAATGAAGAAGAAATTAGAGCAATAATTAGGAGTGATTTTGTCCAATTATATGGCAAAAAACTAATGAAAATCTAAATGAAATGGATGAATATTTACAAAAATACAGAGTGACCTGATTAACAGAAGAAAAAATAAATTACTTAAATAGTCCAATTTTAGAAAAAAAGAAATTGAAAAAGCAATTAATCATTTCCCTAAGAAAACATCTCCAAGACCAGATGGATTTACATGTAAATTTTACCAAACATTTAAAGAACAATTAATTACAATACTATGCAAAATATTTGGAAAAACAGGAAAAGAAGGAATCCTCCCAAATTCCTTTTAGGACACAGATATGGGGCTGATGCTGAAACCAGTGAGGGTCAAAACATAGAAAGAAAATTATAGACTAATTTCCCTAATGAATACTAATGCCAAAATCTTAAATAAATAAATAAATAAAGCTAGGAAAGAGATTATAGCAAGTTATCCCAAAAACAAAATACCATGACCAACTAGGATTTACACCAGGAATGCAGGGCTAGTTCAATATTAGGAAAACTATTAACAAAATTGACTATGCCAATAACCAAATTAAGAAAAAAATCATATAGTTATCTCAATAGATACAGAAAAAGCATTCAACAAAATCCAACACCCATTCCTATTAAAAACACTTGAGACTATTGTAATAAATGGAGTTTTCTTTAAAATGACCAGTAGTATCTATTTAAAACAATCAACAAGCTATGGGGATAAATTTGAACCATTCCCAATAAAATTAGGGGTGAAACAAGGTTGCTCACTATCACCATTACTTTTCTTTTTTTTTTTTTTTATTCATTTTTCCAAATTATCCCCTCCCTCCCTCCACTCCCTCCCCCTGATGGCAGGTAATCCCATACATTTTACATGTGTTACAATATAACCTAGATACAATATATGTGTGTAAATACCATTTTCTTGTTGCACATTAATTATTAGCTTCCGAAGGTGTAAGTAACCTGGGTAGATAGACAGTAGTGCTAACAATTTACATTAGTTTCCCAGTGTTCCTTCTCTGGGTATAGTTATTTCTGTCCATCATTGATCAACTGGAAGTGAGTTGGATCTTCTTTATGTTGAAGATTTCCACTTCCATCAGAATACATCCTCATACAGTATTGTTGTTGAAGTGTATAGTGATCTTCTGGTTCTGCTCATTTCACTCAGCAACAGTTGATTTAAGTCTCTCCAAGCCTCTCTGTATTCCTCCTGCTGGTCATTTCTTACAGAGCAATAATATTCCATAACCTTCATATACCACAATTTACCCAACCATTCTCCAATTGATGGACATCCATTCAACTTCCAGTTTCTAGCTACAGCAAAAAGAGCTGCCACAAACATTTTGGCACATACAGGTCCCTTTCCACTCTTTAATATTTCTTTGGGATATAATCCCAATAACATCAATGCTGGGTCAAAGGGTATGCACAGTTTGACAACTTTTTGGGCATAGTTCCAAATTGCTCTCCAGAATGGCTGGATTATTTCACAACTCCACCAACAATGTATCAGTGTCCCAGTTTTCCCACAGCCCCTCCAACATTCATCATTATTTGTTCCTGTCATCTTAGCCAATCTGACAGGTGTGTAGTGGTATCTCAGAGTTGTCTTAATTTGCATTTCTCTGATCAGTAGTGATTTGGAACACTCTTTCATATGAGTGGAAATAGTTTCAATTTCATCATCTGAGAATTGTCTGTTCATATCCCTTGACCATTTATCAATTGGAGAAGGGTTTGGTTTCCTATAAATCAGGGTCAGTTCTCTATATATTTTGGAAATGAGACCTTTGTCAGAACCTTTACTTTTAAAAATATTTTCCCAATTTGTTACTTCCCTTCTAATCTTGTTTGCATTAGTATTGTTTGTACAGAAACTTTTTAGTTTGATGTAATCAAAATCTTCTATTTTGTGATCAATAATGATCTCTAATTCTCCTCTGGTCATAAATTCCTTCCTCCTCCACAGGTCTGATAGGTAGACTATTCTCTGTTCCTCTGATCTATTTATGATCTCATTCTTTATGCATAAATCATGGACCCATTTTGATCTTATCTTGGTATATGGTGTTAAGTGTGGATCCATATCTAATTTCTGCCATACTAATTTCCAGTTTTCCCAACAGTTTCTTCTGAATAATGAATTTTTGTCCCTAGTGTTGGTATCTTTGGGTTTGTCAAAGATTAGATTGCTATAGATGTACCCTTTTTTGTCCTTTGTATCTAATCTGTTCCACTGATCTACCGTTCTATTTCTTAGCCAGTACCAAATGGTTTTGGTGACTGCTGCTATATAATATAGCTTTAGATCAGGTACACTTAGACCACCTTCCTCTGAGTTTTTTTTCATTAGTTCCCTTGCAATTCTCGACCTTCCATATGAATTTTGTTGTTATTTTTTCTAGGTCATTAAAATAGTTTCTTGGGAGTCTAATTGGTATAGCACTAAATAAATAGATTAGTTTGGGGAGTATTGTCATCTTTATTATATTCGCTCGGCCTATCCAAGAGCACTGAATGTCTTTCAAATTATTTAAATCTGACTTTATTTTTGTGGCAAGTGTTTTGTAATTTTTCTCATATAATTCCTGACTATTCTTTGGTAGATGGATTCGCAAATACTTTATACTCTCAACATTTGTTTGGAATGGAATTTCTCTTTGTATCTCTTGCTGTTGCATTTTGTTGGTGATATATAAGAATGCTGAGAATTTATGTGGATTTATTTTGTATCCTGCCACTTTGCTAAAATTCTGAATTATTTCTAATAGCTTTTTAGCAGAGTCTTTGGGGTTCTCTAAGTATACCATCATGTCATCTGCAAAGAGTGATAGTTTGATTTCCTCATTTCCTACTCTAATTCCTTGAATCTCTTTCTCGGCTCTTATTGCCGAGGCTAGCGTTTCTAGTACTATATTGAATAGTAATGGTGATAGTGGGCAACCTTGTTTCACTCCTGATCTTACTGGGAAAGGTTGCAGTTTATTTCTATTGCATATTATGCTTACTGAAGGTCTTAAATATATGCTCCTGATTATTCTAAGGAATAATCCATTTATTCCTATACTCTCAAGAGTTTTTAGTAGGAATGGATGTTGGATTTTGTCAAATGCTTTTTTTGCATCTATTGAGATGATCATATGGTTTTTATTAATTTGATTATTAATATGGTCAATTATACTAATAGTTTTCCTAATATTAAACCAGCCCTGCATTCCTGGTATGAATCCTACTTGATCATAGTGTATGATCCTGGGGATGATTTTCTGAAGTCTTTTTGCTAATATCTTATTTAAGATTTTAGCATCAATATTCATTAAGGAAATTGGTCTATAATTTTCTTTCTCAATTTTCGATCGACCTGGTTTAGGTATCAGTACCATGTCTGTGTCATAAAAGGAGTTTGGTAGGACTCCTTCATTCCCTATTTTTTCAAATAGTTTATATAGCATTGGGGCTAATTGTTCTTTAAATGTTTGGTAGAATTCACATGTAAATCCATCTGGTCTAGGGGATTTTTTCCTGGGGAGTTGATTAATAGCTTGTTCTATTTCTTTTTCTGAAATGGGACTATTTAAGCAATTTATTTCCTACTCTGTTAATCTAGGAAGCCTATATTTTTGGAGGAAGTCATCCATTTCACTTAAGTTATCAAATTTATTGGCATAAAGTTGGGCAAAGTAACTCCTTATTATTTCTCTAATTTCCTCTTCATTGGTGGAAAGATCCCCCTTTTCATTTGTAAGACTAACAATTTGATTTTCCTCTTTCTCACCATTGCTTTTCAATATTGTATTATAAATGTTAGCTTTGGCAATAAGAGAAGAAAAATAAATTAAAGTAATTAGAGTAGGTAATAAGAAAGCCAAATTATCACTCTTTTCAGATCATATGATGATGATACTTAGAGAATCCATTAAAAATCTACTAGAAACAATAAAGAACTTTAGCAAAGTTGCAGGATACAAAATAAATCCACATAAATTATCATCACTTTTGCATGTTAACAACAAAGTTCAATAGCAAGAGATACAAGGAGAAATTCCTTTTAAAATAAATGTAGATAAAATAAAATATTTGGGAGTTTACCAGCCAAGGCAAAGTCAGGAACTATTTGAACACAATTACAAAATACTTTACACACAAATAAGTTCA
Source organism: Sminthopsis crassicaudata (assembly GCF_048593235.1). Lineage (NCBI taxonomy): Eukaryota > Metazoa > Chordata > Mammalia > Dasyuromorphia > Dasyuridae > Sminthopsis > Sminthopsis crassicaudata. The sequence continues at coordinate 175,736,210 of NC_133620.1, forward strand.
GATCTAGCTAATTGGAAAAATGCCAATGCTCATGGTAGACCAACTTAATATAAAAATGACAATACTTCCTAAATTATTCTACTTATTCATGTGCCATGCCAAACTGTCAAGATATTACTTTACAGAACTAGAAAAAATAATAATAAAGTTCATCTGGAAGAACAAAAATCAAGAATTTCAAGAGAATTAATTTAAAAAATGCAGATGAATGTGGCCTGGCTGAAACAGACCCAACAATGTATTATAATGCAGTGGTCATCAAAACCATTGTGTATTGGCTAAAAAATGTTTATTGGAATCATTGGAATACGTTCGATTCACAAGACACAACAGTCAATGACTATAATAATCTAGTGTTTGATTAAGCCCAGAGCCTCCAAGTTGTTGTATAAGAATTCACTATTTGACAATAATTCTTTGGAAAATTGGAAATTTACATGGCAGAAACTAGGCATTGACCCATATCTAACACCCTGTACTAAGATAAGATTGAAATGAGTTCATGAGTTAGATATAAAGAGTTATACTATAAGCAAATTAGAAGAACAAAGGATGGTCTAATTCTCAGATCTGTGGAAAAGGCAGGAATTAGTGACCAAATAACTAAAGTATATCATGGAATGCAAAATTGACAATTTTGATTATATTAAGTTAAAAAGTTTTTGACAAAGAAAACCAATTAAACAAGACAATGCAATAAACTGAGGAAAATTTCACATCTAAGGGTTCTGATAAAGGTCTCCTTTCTAAAATATATAGATAATTAAGTCAGATTTATAAAAATACATGCCATTCTCTAGTTGATAAATGGTCAAAAGATATGAACAGACAATTTTCAGATGAAGAAATTAAATCCATTTGTAGCCATATGGAAAGATGATCTAAATCATTACCAATCAGAAAATTGCAAATTAAGATAACTCTGATGTGCCACTATATACCTCTCAGATTAGCTAAAATGACAGGAAAAGATAACTATGAATGTTGGAGGGGATGTGGGAAAACTGGAACACTAATACATTGCTAGTGAATTTGTGAACTGAACCAACCATTCTGGAGAGTAATTTGGAACTAGTCACAAAGGGATATCAAACTGGGGATATACTTTCATTCAGCAATACCTCTTCTGAGCCAAATATGCCAAAGAGATCATAAGGGGAAAAGGACCTATATATGCAAAAAAAATTTTTGTAGCAGCCCTTTTTGTAGTGGCAAGAAACTAGAAACTGAATGGATGCCCATCAGTTGGAGAATGGCTGAATAAGTTATAATATATGAATGTTATGGAATATTATTGTTCTATATGAAATGATCAGAAGAGTGACTTCAGAGAGTCTCGAAAGGCTTACATGAATTGAAACTAAATGAAGTGAATAAAATCAGGAGATCATTTGTACACATTAATTGCAATATTATATAATGATCAATTCTAACAGACATGGCTCTTATTAAATGCATGGTAATTCAGGCTATTTCCATTGGTTTTGTGTTGAAGAGAGCCATCTGCACCCAGAGAGAATACTGTGGATACTGAGTGCAGATCACAATATAGTATTTTCACTTCTTTGTTGCTGTTTTTTGCACTTTATTTTCTTTTCTCATTTTTTCATTTTTGATCTGATTTTTCTTGTGCAGCATAATAATTATGTAAATATATATAGAAGAAGTGTACATGTTTACAGAACTAGAATTGGATTACTTGCTGTCTAAGGGAGGGGGTCAGGGGAAGGCAGGGAAAAATTTGGAACACAAGATTTTGCAAGGTAGAATGTTAAAAATTATCTATGCATATGTTTTGAAAATAACAAGCTTTAATAAAAAAGAGATCAAAATAATAATTAAAAAAGAAGTGATAAATCTGGGTTAGAATGGTGTCAGAGGTTACTGGAATACCAATGCATCTGTGGACTAGGCACCTGTTAATGGCCTCAAATGCCACAGAGATTATCTTCTTTCTGGTCCCTGATATGTTGTAGGGATCTGACAGGTTAGCAGAGTTTTATACATCATTTGTGCAAACCTAACTACCTACTTATATACATACATACCCACATATATATATACTATCTGGTCTATCAATCATTACATATAAAATTATATTAAGTTGAAGGAAAGACAATGCATCTCATATAATTTGCTGTGGTATATAAACATGTCACTACTGTATTTATTGTCACTAAGAATGAATCTAATTAATGCTTTATTAAGACAACACAACCTTGAATCTAATCTCATGACAAAACTCATACAATTATCATTCCAGTTAGTATTTGTGTGGCTGGTAAATGGAAGTCAATTCTGCTAATTGCATTATGAGCATTTAGTCCATTTCATATAAGTACCTATATCAGTACATTGACCAGAGTTGTTATTGTATGATATATCCATACATATATTACTTCAAATATAGCATAGGATAGAAATCTGATATGATAATAATGTATAATATAGAGAGATGAGAAATATTCATTCCTCATTATAATTTGGAAGGTAAGCATATATATAAAAAGGGGAAGGATGAAGAAGCTAAGATTGGATTTTATCTTTCCTAATAATTAGAAAAAGGAAAGAAAATTTATATAATGTTTGTACAAGTTTTCAGTTTTAATAACAAAAAGAATTCATAATTTATCTTTAATCAAAATACAGTCAAGTAATATGATATTTTAAAATATGGAATCACTTGATCCCCTATTAAAATCTTTCTCTGATGACTCATTAGAACATTGAGTGACTGTACATTGTTATTTAAAGTTATTAAAAATAAAAAAGCAAAAGTTATGAAAAATTGATGGATGAGATCAAGCTGTACTTTCAGACACAGATAGAGAAACAAACTCTATATTATACCCACATTTGGCATTTTATTTTCTGCCTCTGTAATTTTGTACAGACTTGCCCACCTACTTTGTGCTATCTCCTACTTTCCCTAATACTTCCAATATGTTAAATGCTTCATTATATATATATATATATATATGTATATATATATATATTCATATGTATTCTGCATCCTCATCATAAAGTTATCTCTTTCAATGACTAAATATAAAATATCTATTTAGTGCTTACTATGTGCCAAATACTTTGGTGAGCAGTGGGGATATAGCGGAAAAATGAAATAAGCCTTTCCACTTAGCAGTATCAATTCTAAAATGGTTATCCAACACATAGAAAATATTCCTTTTGAATCAATGAACAATTTTTATTGTTTTTGTATCTTCCATACTTAGCTAATAAGAAGATCTTTATGGAAATTTGCATATTGAAAAAAAACTGACTTGAGAATTAGATATAGGATTTGAGGTTGTTTTTTGGGGGTTTGGATGAGTGTTGTAATTGAAGTGAACAAGATCTGAGTATCAGTCTCAGATAATTTAATAGTTCTGTGACTTTGGGCAAGACATTCACTCTCTCTACCTTAGTTTTTTTACTAGATAAAATGGGGAATATATAAAAAACTATCTCCCAGCACTGTTTGTAGGATGAAAATGAGATAATTTTTGTAAAACAACTTTGAAAACTTTAAAACATTACTTAAATTTATTGTTGATTTTGTTGGTTTTGTCTCCGACTATCTGAAGACTTGCTTTTTGGAAAATGGATAAGATTTGTTATGTTTGAACTCTTAAAACACCCACAAGGTGATGAAGGATTATTTCTCTATTGAAGATCAAGCTTATGCTTTCTCTAAAATATATTTTTAAGAATTAACAGAATATGTTATGCAAAAGTTTAACTCTAATCTCTATGCACATGATTCCTAGCTCTATATATCCAATCCCAATCTGTTCCCTGAGATTCAGTCTTAAGTCACTCATTCCTTTTCATCACTTCAAACTAATAAACCTGGTGCAAATATAAATTGAATTTTTTTCTTTAAACCTGCCTGCTTTTGAACTTCTATATTGAAATCTCTGTTCTTTCCCCAATTTCTCAAGCTCATAATTTTAGCTTTATCCTTGACTTTTCATTTGTCATCATTTAACATACTTAATATGGCAAAATCTTGTCATTTCTACTTTAATAATATCTCTTGCATTTGACCCCTTTCCTCTACTTACACAATAAGACTTCAACTCTTGCCTAGATCATTGTATTAGCTTTCTGATTGGTTTCCATATCTCAATTTTCTCTCAATTCTATCCTACACTCTATTGTAAAATCAATTTTCCTTAAACAAAGAAATGGATATGTGACTTGCCTACTTAATCAACTCCAGCAGTATCCTGTTATCTCCATGACCAAATATAAAATTCTCTATTAGTCCAACACTCTTTTCAACATGATTGGCTATTACACCTATTATATTCAGATAATTAATCATATTGTTGGCCTTTCTGTTCCTTACACAGGATATTCTTTCTCTTTTCTGCTGCTTTTCACCATCCCTCATTCCTGCAGTACTCTTCCTCTTTACATCTGCCTCACAAGGTCCCTAATTTACATAACTCAAGTACCATCTTCTCCATGAACACTTTCTTAATGTCCACTATGTCTTGTGCTCTGGCTCCCACATTACCTTATATAATGTATTTGCCCTTATTAGCTGTTCCTTTATGATATGTATATTTTATAAGTTTTTACTATTATTTTTTCTTATTAAGATGTAAATTTTTTACAAATAAAGATTGTCATTCTTTGGGACACCATTCTTAACAACTAAGTGGCTGGCACCTAGTATGAACTTTAAAAGGCTCATTCACTGATTCATCATGTAGTACTACAACAAAATACAGACAGATGGCAGAAGAACAAAAAAGTATACAGATTTTCTGAACTTCTTTCCTGAAGTTTCATATATTTGGGAAGAGACACAAAAACATATGCACATCAAGGAAGCATTTTAAAAACCCAAGCTATTGTAGCACCAAACTTCTCACAACCTATAAACCCATGTTGTCTTACTCATGGTCTTTCAACAGATTTAGACAATTGCATTAACAATTGTAAAAACATATCCGGACAAATATATTTTTTATTATCATATATTATCATTGATACAGTTCTCATCTTCATTTTCTCTCCATTCCACATACTACCAAAACATCAGTAATGCTATTCATCTGTGAACAACTGGGAAGGGTCAATTATTTTGCTGCCTAACCAGACAGTGATACTTTAAAAAAAATTCTGGCCATAGTACTAAACTTTTCTACTCATTTAATTAGCATTTTTTCTGCTGGTTCCCATGATGCAAAATTAAAAACAATGGTTGGAAGCAATAGGGTTTTTTTGTTTTAAACTTCAGAGATTCTCAACATATGGAAAAAATAAAAACTTCCTAAAATTTAAAATTATCTCCAAGTGGATCAAGTGTTTAAGGGGAGTCAACGAATTTCCCATCATAGGAAATAGAGATCAAAGGTCAGAGTCTTCTTTATCATTAGATGATTCAAGCAGCAGCAAAGGAAGTTGTAGTGGAAATTCCAATTGGCACATGTATTAAAATTCAGGTATCTTCAAACTCTTAGAATCTAGGTAAAATAAACTATTAAATTAACTTTAAAAATAAAATTCAATTATATTGGCCATTAAAATTAAATAAAAATTATATATAATAAACTATCAATGTATAGCTTATTATACATATAAAATATGAATTATTTAACTGCTGAAAGGAGTATTTATGATTTTGTATATATAAAACTGTTGCAGTTTTCTAAGGAAAATGAAATGGAAATTTTGATTGAGATGAAAAACATTAACCAAATTTCTTATTTCTTCAAATATTCAATATGCACAGTGTAAAATATTAAAAGCTTATTAAAGTTGCAAATGGAAAAAATTGTAGCAAAAAGAAATATTCTTTTGACTTCACAGTGGTGTTTTGATTATTTTTATTATTATTTAACATTTACTAAGCACACAGGCTGAGCTAGGCACTAATTTAATGTTTATGAAGTACCACTGAAATGAAGAGGCCCAACCTAGCATTATTGTATTTATGAATTCAAAATACCTATTAATCATTATGTTTTATTAGTGCAATGTTCTTTTCTGTTTCTTTTAAGTATTACTGATTATCATCCTTTTATTCTTAGAAGATGTTAAAATATTTTGAGTTTCAGATTCTTACAACAAAGATTTACTTTTAGTTTGAACAATTAAATGAGGGTAGGATTCTAATGATAATTTCATGTTCTAGATAGGTTAATGAGGTTATTAATTTTCATAAAGGTGAATAAACAAAGGTGAAATAAATAGGACTGTTTCATGTGTTTTTTGGACTCTAGAAAGTAGTCTCTCTTTCTTTCTCTCTCTTTGATAGGATAATTCTTATAGGATTTCCATGAGGTAGCATATTTTGTTTTTACTTGCTGCCTAAATTCAAGAAAGACCGTACATAATCTTCTTCACACATTATACTTATCTTAAAACTTACTCTGCCTGGTATTTTTCCATTCATCTGTGACATCCTTATTTTCTTTTCTTTCCTAGTATCTAGTTCCTTCTCTCTAGCCATTTTCATCAAACTCCTTTATCTAGAATCTTTAAGAGCTGCCTGAAGAAAACCATATCTCTCTTCATAAAACATATGAGTTTTCTTGAGCCTCAAAGATTCCCTGAAGAAAGAGTGAAGAAACATCTATTTCTACTCACTCATTTTCCCCTCCCACCAAACTGATGAGAGTTTTATGTAAAGATGTTCCAAGACCATTATGTATCATGGTATCCCTGTCATTTCCTAAAAAGGATAGTACCTGAAGCTCTCTGATTACATACTTGCTAGTAGTATACATTTACTTATTTTGCCATCCTGCTTTAGAAGTATTTGATTTATTTCCAGGATGGGTAGATGGCTGGGATAACTTAGTATGAAAGTGCTAACTGCTAAACCAATATGGTAGGTGATGCCTTATCACTTTATAATTTTATTAGTAATCTATTTGGTAGATCTACTTAATCTACTTAAGCTAGAAAGTGTTCCTTTAAACATACAAATCAATAATCCTATTACTTTCATCACTGATCTGCTCATATATTATCTTTAAGTTTCAGCAAATGATCTCAACAAACCCTCTTTAACAATGTTATATTTTTGGTAATTTCACCAAAATCTTTTGTACCAGATTTTTTTCCTCATTCAACCTTTTCTATTTTTATTCTGAAATGTACAATATATTAGAAATAAAATCACAGCTTTTAAAATTCATATTTTATAGAATAAACATCACTGAACCCTAAAGTTGGAAATATTTCCTCATATGATGTTAATTTTTTTATCTGAACTTCAGATTTTATCAAATGAACATTTCTATAAGACTTGTACATTTTGCTTATAATCTGCACAATATGTTGTCAAGCTCCCCTCATAACTAGTATAGTAAACTGAATTATATATAGAAAGCCCTAATGGAGGCTTAACGAAAGAATGGATTAAATAATTAAAGTGAAACATTAATTTTATTTATTTATTTACTTAGTGGTGAGGCAATTTGGATTAAGTAACTTGCCCAGAGTCACACAGACACAGCAAGGAAATGTTAAGTGTCTGATGTCAGATTTGAACTCAGGTCCTCCTGACTTTAGGGTTGGTGTTCTAATACCAAGAAATTGCCCCTGAGACATTAATTTTGAATAAGATTTAACTATGTTATTTATTTACCAAATAGATCTACCCAAAGCAAATTAAACCACAGAAAATCATCTTATTGTTTGTTTCATTTTATATGAAAAATTTAGCAATTCTCCCTAAGCTCATTGTAAGTCTTTAAAATCAACAGTAATTATTTTGTTCATTTCTAACATGCTAAATGAAATGGTACATTCTTTCCTTGATGGATGGATTTAAAGATATGAAGATACTCAGCCCACCTTTGGGTTAAAAATTACAAAAAAGGAAAGCAAACTATCTGACTGAAGCAGTCAGTATTTATCACAAACAAGCTCAGGGAAACCATCAAAAGCCAATGCTATGTTGCTTGTCAAGAGAATTCATCAATAGACCAGTCACATGATAGTTCCATCCAGATGTAACTTGAAAGATGCTAACACAAGTGTCTGATGGAAGTCTCTAAGGAGACAGATGCCAGTGTTGGAAAAATAGCCTACCCAACTTCACACTGGGGTCTCAGCAATTTATATCACAGATGGGGCTGCCAGAAAATATTGGTGGATGTTTGAAAAACATGACCTAATCTTTCTGTAATTGGGGAGGTTTTTTAATTGTGTAATAATTGGTTTCACAGTTGAATTTCACAACACTAACTGCCTTTTACAAATTAAAATATTAGTTAGGCAAACATTTTAATTTTTTCCAAATACATGTTATTAGTTGATTTCTCACATATAAGTTAAAGCAAAATATTACATATTGTCTTTTTGGGGAGGTATTTAAGAATCTTTTCAGATAATATTTTAAATCACCATTTATAGTAAACAGAATTTCTAATTTAGCACACCAAGTGTTATATTTTAAATACAAGAAATCTTGTTTGACACTTTCAATATATATACTTGTAAATTAGATAACTATTTGTATCATCATCAGTGAAATGGAGACAATATTCATACGACTTCTTTCTTGTAGGTATTGAAAGATCATTTAAGTACTAAAATATGTAAGTTGTTATGATTCCATTCTTTTCTTATTAGTTTGAGGATGTTCAGATAAAAATGGTCCTGAGGCAGGATAAAGAATACTTTATAACTATTCTTTTTATCTTTAACAATCTGCAGGATATTATTTAGGAGATTAAGTGGCTGCTTTTTGTAAATGAATAACATTTTTTATTGGTTCTAAACTAACATTTTGCAGGCTCCCTGAAAAAAAAATTCAGGATAGTTCTAGTGGCAGACAGAGTAATAGGGAATGATGTTTATTTTGATCAGTTCCCATATGGTTTTGGTTTTCTCCATCAGGTTATTATAATTTGAAACCTTTTATTGAATATGACTTAGCTATTATTATACATGTATCAGAAGTCCAAATTTAAGGGTGCCCTGTGTTTTTGGTTAGAATTGAAACAGTTTCCATAAGTGGGGAATAACTTTAAATATTATTTTTTTGTTTAAAAAATATAAATTTAATAAAAATGTACTGATTATTAATAGATAAAAGAAAAATATAGGAAAACTTGTAAATTTGTAGCATTTTATTCCATAGGACAATTCAAAAGAAATAATGGTAATATATAATCTGTTTAAGTCTCTGAGTCTTAACTGGCTAATTTGCTATTTTATATTTTAATTTCTGATACATACATCCAAAGGAAGGATGTTCCATTTTTTGAAGAAGCTGGTTTGTCAGAACATATTTGACTTGAGTTTAATTCACAAAACTTCTAAGTGCTTGCATGAATTGATTAAATTGGCTTTCTGTAGCACCCACTATATCCTGCTATGCTTTCTGACTACATATTTAATTTGCTTAGAAATCAAAAGTAAAATCCACATCCTTTCAGCTGCAGAAGATATTGTGCATATTTAATGTATAAAAAAATTAAGCCCTTGCTGTTTAAATAGAATTCTGAGGATGACAGGAATATGACTTAAAATTAAATATTGTTTCCATTATTTTCTACTTTAAGAATTAACAGTATTTATTAAAATAGTTGAATAAATTAAATGAACTTAAAGTTTGTCTTGTTAAATTTTAACCAGTTCAATGTATTATTTTTTAAAAGTAACTTTATTTTTCCAATGAAATATTAAGCAAATTCTGTCTTGTTACTACTTTACTCTCCAACAAAACCTCCAGAAACCCTGATCAGAAGAAGAAAGCCACACAACTCTGAATGCTATTAGACCATCCATCCTCATCTTCAACTTGTCCTTTTCCCCACTATACTACTACCTTACACATTCCTCACTTTACTCTTCTTTCCATCTTGTTGGACAGTATCATCAATAGTGACATTGCTTCTTGAAATGAAATTCTACCTTACTGACATCATTTTATTCACCAACCCTCTGACTTTCTAGAACAAATATTATCCCAATTTTTTTGATTACAACCCTCCTATAAGTATTGTTTCCCTCATTAGGAAATTATTTCTGGGGACCACATTACATTTTATTTATAGCCTTAGAGCTACCATGGTGTTTGGAATGTAGCCAGAACCCAAAATGTTTGAAAATTAATTCATTTATGCCTGTTGAACATTTTTCATAATTATAAATTAGAGGATGTCAAAAGAAAGAACAGTTAGGGGATAGGATGACATATTAATGATAGTTCTGGACTATGAATCAGGAACTTCCATGGTTCTGGTCCTAGTTCTGCCTCTATTAGCTGTGAAACATTATAAATAAATTAACATCTTTGGGGCCAATTTTTAATAAATAAATATATGTGTTGTATTAGGTGATTATCAAGGAATCTTTCATTTCCACTATTCTACAATTTTAAGAATAACAGATGGTTGATAGGAAAAACATAAGCTAAAAGTATAATCTATTGAATATTATAGGACAATAGAATGTCAGAGATGGAAGAAATCTCAAATCTCATTTATTAAAAAAAATCTCGTTTATTTTCAGATAACTAGTTGAAAGGGATCTATAGCATGTGAATATGAATTGGGACAATAGACACTTTTCATTCTTTTTCTTTTTTCTGTATTGTTTGTTATTCTCAAAAGTTTTATTCTCATTGCCTCAAACATTGGTATTGTTGCTCCTTTATTTTAAAGGCATCATTAGGTGATGTCTTGACTTGCTCATGAGTTTGATTTAAGTGAGGGAGAGTTGTATAAAGTCATCAGTCTCATTCTTGCTTCTAGTCCTCAAAAACTGATCACTATGTCCATCATTTAGCAGATACTAAGGCATTTGATAAATGCTTTGTGAATTGAAATTATCATAGATTTCTCTAAAAAGACCCCAAGCTATGTATGTCTTCTGTAAACTGGTATGCTTTATTCATATCATGCATTTAATAATGGTTGGATGAATAAATGGGTGAATACTCCAGGCCAAGAGAGCCTTGAATATTGCAGTAAATTTGAATTTCATAATAATGCAATATAAGCCTATACATATTTAGGAAATAATAAAGCACTCTATAAAATGACATATATTACAAAACTAAGTTATCAGTTTGGGATATATAAATTTTCACTTATCATTATACACTTCACTTACCATACAACACTTACCATACTTCAATAACCCTATACATTCACTTGCCATAAATAACATTAATAATATAAATGAAGTAATTACTGACAATTTATAATGAAGTTTCCATAGAGTTAATAAATGGCAAATTGGTATTATATGTGATAATCTGGATAGATACTTCATTTTTCATAGGATCATAGATATAGATAGAATTGGAAGGTGCCTAAAAATATTTTAAGTCCAAACTTCATTTTGTAGAGACCCAGAAAGTTTAAATAACTTACCAAAACTTGTGATAAAATAAATGGTGATGCCCATAATTGATTCAAATTACTACTTAACCATAAGTTCTATCCTATGTGATTCTTCTCCATGTCTTTCCAGAAATGCTCTATCTAACATTATGGAAGCATTCTTCTAGGTCTCTGGACATTATATGGATAATCATGATCCATATTATTTTTCTAATGACATTCTTAAAACTGCTTTTACTATGTAAGTTTTCATTGATAATGCACAGTACATTTATAGTTATATGAAAAAAATGCTCTAAATTACTATTGATTAGAGAAATGCAAATTAAACAACTCTGAGGTATCACCTTACACCTTTCAAATTGACTAAGATGACAGGAAAAGATAATGATAAATGTTGGAGAAGATGTGGGAAAATTGGGACTCTAATGCATTGCTGGTGGAGTTGTGAAATGATCTTACCAATCTGGACAGCAATCTGGAACTATGCCTAAAGGGCTATAAAACTGTGCATATCTTTTGACTCAGCATAAGAGCCATTATCGGGTCTATATCCCAAAGAAATTATAAAGATGGAAAAGGACCCATATGTGCAAATATGTTTATTAACACCTCTTTTTCGGGTAGCAAAGAATTGGAAAATAAGTAGAGGATCACCAATTGGGGAATTGCTGAACAAGTTGTGGTATACAAAGGCAATGGAATATTATTATTCTATAAAAATGATGAATAAGCTGACTTTAGAAAGTTCTGGAAAGATTTACATGAAGTGATGCTGAGCGAAACAAGCAAAATCAGGAAAACATTGTACAAAATAACAAGAATGTGTGATGATCAACTATGAAAAATATGATTTTTTTTAGTGATTCAGTGATCTAAAGTGATCCCAAAAGACTTTGGATGGAAAATTCCATCTGCATCCAGAAAAAGAACTAAAGACACTGAATGTAAATCAACACATGCTATGCTCACTTTTAATCTCTCCTGTTTTTTTTTCCTTTTTCTCTGTTTTTTTCTCTCTTAACATGATTCATAAAGCAATGTGTGCTAAAATTAAATAAATAAATGAATTAATTTAACAACAACAAAAAAAAGATAATGCACAGCAATTTATATTTACAATGTATCTCTTCAATTTTCATTCTTTGGTGTCATAATACTGGGTAGGTAGGTGGAGCAATGGATAGAGTACCAGGCCTGGGGTCAGGAAGACTCATTTTTCTAAGTTCAAATTTGTTTTCAGACGTTTACTATAACTTTGTTAAAAGAGGCAAGTCACTTTGAAATGAGCTGGAGAAAGAAATGGCAAACCATTCCAGTTGCCAAGAAAATCCCAAATGGAGTAATTAGACATGACTGATAAATATCCTGAACAAGAAAAAAAAATATATGAAACAATCATTATGACTTAGTCATAAATCTATAGGCCAATGAGATATAAATTAATATCCCCTATTTAACTAGTTTTATTATCAGAAAACTGATGGGCATTAGCCAATTCTGTTTTGAAACCTTTCTTGGCAGAAATGCTGCTGATACTGATAAGTTAATACTGATAAAACACTTTGAGGTTTGTAGAATAATTTACATATATTATTTCATTTGATCCTTACCGGAACTTCGTGAAGCAGGTGTGATTATTATTCTCATTTTATACATGGAGAAACTGAGGCTCTAAGAGTTAAATAGTTTGCTTGTTTAGGGTTACAACCTAGTAAATGTTTGAGGAATATTTGATCCCAGGTGTTCCTCTCTCTAAATCCAGGACTCCATCCCTTATTATTCTACATTACTGATCCAATTTTTTAAAATCTATGCCAAAATGAGTCATTGAAGGAGAATGTTTTGGTTATTTGTAAAGAAATAAAGATGTAATTAATAAATAGAATCATATGTATGTGCTTGTGAATAAAATTTAACTATTAAGATATGATAAAAATGTTAAGATCAATTTTATATTTACAAAGAGAAAATACATTTTAAAAATACCACTAATAACTGTTCTGTCATAAAACATCACATATTTTAAAGAATAGATTTGTGACTGAGAAAAAAATCACAAAGGCAAGGTCTAAGAACCTTAGGAAATTACAAAGATTTTCACATCATTCCAGTTTTCAGTTACTACCAAGCTAAAAATCTAAGTACTTTATTCACATACCTATAATTTGAAAGTCAGTGGCAAAGTTCTCTCAAATGTTTTATTTGAGAATTTCAGCTTTTACTGTTAGGTCCAGTAATATTTCCTTTTGAGAAAGTTTTAGGGAAGAAAAAAAAAAAAACACTTATTTTTGTGCTGGCAAGCTCTCTTCTGAGAAATACCAATTTTTTTGTGAATCAAGCTTGAAAAGTATTCCATTTGATATGAGGATTTTTGATGTCTACCCAATCACTCATCTGATTGAACTGCTTTAATCAGAAAATAATAACTCTTCGATAGCACAACAAACTCGTGTGTTGACTAACAGATTTGTTGATACTACATCCAATTATAATATTGCAATTTTTCAAACTAATTCCAGAATTCTAAAGGCAAAATTCACATCTATATAGTGGCTTAACTCATAGCAACCTCCATTTAGAGAAGCACAAGTAATATTATTCATATTTTTCAGATGAGGAATCTTAGGCTTGGTGAAGTTTGATAACTAGCTCCTTATCACATGGATAGTTAATGAAGGTGCTACAGCTTGAAATTCCAACTCTGATTACAAATGCAAAGCTGTTTCAAGTATATAAAATTGTGAAATCAGAAAGATCAAGTTTCTTCAAACTTTTATTTATTGCCCAAGAAATACACACACACACACACACACATACACACACACTACATACATATACATATATACATATATACACACAATATCTAAGATAAATACCAAACTCCTTTTAATTTTAAGTTTTAAGTACAGGATATAACTATCATAATTAATAACAACTCAGAGAGGAAGAAGGAAAAAGAGGAGGGGGAGGAAGAAAATAAAGAGGGTATAAGGTTTGTGTATATTGATGATATATTGGAGAAAGTACTGATTCTGGAATCAGGAAGGTGTGAATTCACATTCTTATTAATTGCTTCAAAGTAGTAAAACATTTGAAAATAAAGGAAAAGCACAAAAAGAAATATAGGAAAGGAAAATAATCCTCCTAAGAAAACTGCATTTTGGGATAAAGGGAGGAACAAGTCAAAAGAAAGGGTAGGCTAACGAAACAAATATACACAGTCATGCACAAGAAACTTTTCCAAAATTGTATGCAGTAAAAGTATGCCAGGAAAATTCTCCAAAAGATAATAATTCTTCAATAATTACCACTAAACCACCCTTCTGCCCCAACAAATGAATAAAATGGCCACAAGAGGCCTAATTAAAAATAGAACCAGATGAAAATTTGACCTTTTAAGAAATAAGCTCAATAGAAAAATCATTTTGATAAATAGGGGACAGCCACCCTAGGAAAAAAAGAGAATATACTATACTAAAAAATGACATACATTAACTAGAAATAGCATAGAAAAAATCTAAAGATAACAAAATTTAGGAAGCATATGGAATTATTAAAAATCATAGCAATTGACCTTGAAGTTATAGTTCAGTCAGACAACTTAAGAAAATTATTGACTTTTTGGATTAAAAAGTTATAAAAAAATTCTGGATACTAAGTTTTGTGAAACCAGGCAAGAAAATTGCCCAGAAGTATTGGCAATAGAGAATAGAGTACAGATTGATAGATAATTAATGATGCCTAACCTTTCCTTTTGACAAAATTGGAGTTAGTCAGTCTTTGAAAAGTGAACTTAGTAAATAAAAGAAATGAGAAAACAAATAAGTCAAAATAGCTTAAAACTTTTATGTGATTGTTTTATATGTACAAAATACAAGAAAAAGACAAGATTAAAGTTCATATGGAATTCTACCTTCCTTATGCATTATGAGGCGGAAAAGTGTGACAATTATAAATCAAATAATAAGGCAATAATAAAAGAAAATTCATTGATACTACATTTTGTAACATCAAATAAGAAAATTAGCCAGAAATATAAGAGTAAAGCACAGATTGATGCTCTCTATGAGGAACCCGTAAAGAGAATTTCTAGGTTTAACTCATATAGAAATGTAATCATCAAGTTTCAGGGTTAAAAATTTAGATATGTGTATGTAAAATGAAAGATTATAGAATAAATGATCGAAGAAGAAAGAAAACAAATCATAACTGAAATATCACAGGAGAAAGTCATTGAAGCAAAGGCATGAAAGATGGGTATAAAGATTTTTTTAAATGATAATAGTAAAAGTAGAATAAATTAATCAGGGGGCATGTTTGGGAGGGGGCATAAGGTAAAACTGCAATCTTAGTCTGAGAATGGAAATGAGGAGGAGATTTCTCTCTAAAAAGAAACCATATCAATCTGTTGGATGCAGTGGAAGACCTTGGCATTTTTAAGGTAAGGTTTTTTTGTTGTTGTTGTTTGTTTGTTTTTTAACAGGTCTTAGTCTGAGTGAGGCAATGTCCAATGAGTGATTAAGAAAAGAGGCTAAGAGTGACCCCTTTTACCCAGTCAAAAAAATCCAATCTGGAAGAGAAAGATTTTTAGGGTCTCTGGACAAAACAGAAACAACTGCTATTTCCATTCACTCTGAGTGAATCAGTCTCTCAGCCACAATTAGCGACATATTGTTGGCAATCAATGAGAACCAGAGAGATTTAGTTTTAAGTTATCATCCTTAAAATATAAATCTACTATTAAACTTGAAGACATCTCAGGAAGTTTCAGCAATCAAAAAAAATTCTTTCCTTTGGGTAGAATACCCACAAGTAAGAGCATGATATCTTTTGTGGGCAGAAAGAAGGAAATAAGAGAGAAAAAGTCAGAAAGCAAGAAAAAGAAAAGAAAAGAAAAGAAAAGAAAAGAACTATGCTGTCTCACCTACAAATTTAGTAAAGAATGAGCCCCAAAATGGCCTCTTTTGCTTAATCAAAAAACCCAAAAAAACAAAATCAATATGAAGGGAAAATAAAGGTGAACATTTTGCTCCTTACAGGAAACATTCAACTATAAAGATTCCCACAGAATTAACTTTAGGAGCTACAGTAGATTATTTTTTGCTGTTTATTAACCCAAACCTTGATTGTAATGGGGTCTTTAGACCTTGGGAGGTCAGTAGATCATAGAGAGAGGCATTAATGGGAGTGGGCTTAAGTCACTGCAAATAATTTGGAAGCCAAGCTATTTCCTAAGACAAGCAGAGAGGAGCACTGACAAAATTATCCTATCATTTAGTGGGCTTTTTGTTTAGACCTTTTGTTATCCTTAAGTGAACCTTTATTACAGTAAGTCCTTGTGAAATTTCTCCTCAAATTTTTTGAATTGATAAAATTATTATGACTTCAAAGTTACCATATCCCATCTGGGGGTCAAATTATAATATCAAGCCCAGAGGTTATTTTCTTCTTTAAAAGAACCTACTGGTACCCCATTTCTTAATTACATATATTTAGGATTAGCCTGCTTACTAAGTAGAATAAATGGCTAGACCATTAGGAACTTAGACTGCCTTAATGGTGACTTCCTTCTTCTTAATGGTGAATTCCAACAAGGAAATGGGCCCTAGAATTTCACCTTGTTAATTGCTAAAACTTTTAGTACTTATATTCCCAGATTATGATATATTTAAAAACCTTTGCCTCTTGATTTGGAATGGTCGAAGCCTACAAATTCTTTTAGGACACTGTGATATAATACACTGAAACTCCAATATATCTTTGGATTTAATCCCATACTCCAATATTTGATGGTTCATATAAGGACAGCCCTGGAATACCAACATATTTTTGGAGGAATAGCAGTGCTTAACAAAGAGAAGGAATCAGTAAATCTAGCTCTTTTTAAGAGAGACAAAGTGAGTAATTAAATTATGATTAAACGATTACTGAATAATATAAAAATTAAATATGTGCATATATCTATCAGTGTATCTATATCTTCTACATAATTATTGACTGAGTGATATAACACCTAAGTACTTAAGGAAAAACCCAATTTAATTAACAAGACACTTAGATGGTAAAACAAAACAATGGGGACTTCAATTTGCCCAAATTTTCATAATAAAAAATAAAGAACAAAACAGTTATTACAAATATAAAAAGATTGTTAAGAAAAATCCTTGCAAATGTGAGAACTTTTATGATTGCCAAATGGGAATTATAAGTAATATATTTCTACTTTACCATTACACAACTTCTGTTCATATCCTATGGCATAAGGAAGAAAAAAATGCTAAGTCAGAATCATAAAATATAACTTTTTAAAACCAGAACATGATAAAATTGTATCAGTATGATAACTACAAATAAATGGAGAGATTTAATTATCCTAAATATTAAGGATGTCAAAGAACAAGTTAGAAAAACATTAAAAATTATAGTGAGGACATAGATGCTATTTGATAATATAACAAAATTTATGTGGGGAAAGCTGAGGAAATAAAGAAAAGTGCTTATATACTTTGAGAATCCTAAAGAACCAAATAAAAAACTACTAGAAATAATTTACACTTTAGTAAACTTGCAAGATATAAAATAAATCCACATAAATCATTGGTGTTTCTCTATATAACTAAGTCCAGCAGTAAGAGTTACAAAGAGAAATTGCACCTAAAATAACTAGATAATAGAAAATATTTTGGAGTCCATCTGTCAAGCCAAGCCAGGAACTGTTTGAACAGAATTTAAAAAACACTTTTCACACATATAAAGTTAGATCTAAAGAATTGGATGAATATCAAGTGTTCAAAAGTGGGCCGAACTAATATAATAAAAATGTCAATGCTACCCAAATTAATCTACTTATTCAGTGTCATAACAATCAAACTGCCAAGAAATTACTTAATAAAAAATTCATCTTGAAAAACAAAAGGTAAAGACTTTCTAGGGAATTAATGAAAAAAAAAAGCAAATAAAGGTGGCTTAGCTGTATGAGACCCAAAACTATTATAAAGCAGCAGTCATCAAAATAATTTGGTACTGGTTAAGAAATAGAGTAGTAGATCAGTAGAATAGGCTTGGTTCAAAAGATACCATAGTCAATGATTATAGTAATCTAGTGCTTGAGAAACCCAAAGACTCCAGTTTCTGGGGTAAGAATTCACTATATGAAATAGTCAAAGGATATGAACAGACAATTTTCAGATGATGAAATTGAAATTATCTTGACTCATATGAAAGAGTGTTCCAAATCACTATTGATCAGAGAAATGCAAATTAAGACAACTCTGACATATAACTACACACCTGTCAGATTTCCTAAGATGACAGGAAAAAATAATGATGAATGTTGGAGGGGATGTGGGAAAACTGGGGTACTGATGCATTGTTGGGGGGTTGTGAAAGAATCCAACCATTCTGGAAAGCAATCTGGAATTATGCCCCCAAAGTTATAAAACTGTGCATACCTTTTGATCCAGCAGTGCTACTATTGGGCTTATATCCCAAAGAAATACTAAAGAAGGGAAAGGTATCTGTATGTGCCAAAATGTTTGTGGCAGCCCTTTTTGTGGTGGCTAGAAAATGGAAAATGAATGGATGCCCATCAATTGGAGAATTGTTGGGTAAATTATGGTATATGAATGTTATGGAATATTATTGTTCTGTAAGAAATGACCAACAGGATGAATACAGAGAGGCTTGGAGAGACTTACATCAATTGATGCTGAGTGAAATGAGCAGAACCAGGAGATCATTATACACTTGAACAACAATACTGTATGAGGATGTATTCTGATGGAAGTGAGTATCTTCAACAAAGAGAAGATCTAATTCAGTTCCAATTGATCAATGATGGACAGAATCAGCTATACCCACAGAAGGAACACTGGGAAATGAGTGTAAACTGTATTTTTGTCTTTCTTCCCAGGTTATTTTTAGCTCCTGAATCCAATTCTTCCTGTACAACAAGAAATTTGGTTATGCACACATATATTGTATCTAGGATATACTATAACACATTTAACATGTATGGGACTCCCTGTCATCTAGGGGAGGGGGTGGAGGGAAGGAGGGGGAAATTCGGAACAGAAGTGAGTACAAGGGATAATGTTGTAAAAAATTACCCATGCATATGTACTGTCAAAAATATAATTATAAAATTAATAAAAAAAAAAGAAAAAAAGAATTCACTATGTGACAAAAATTGCTGGGAAAGAAAATAATAAGCCAGAAACTAAACACTGACCATCACCTAACACTCTTTATCAAGATAAGGTCAAAATGGGTTCATGATTTAGACATAAAGAGTAATATTATGAGCAAATTAGAACAAAGGAGAATCTGTCTCTGAAATTTGAGCAGAAGGAAGGAATTTATGGTAAAAAAAAAAACAAACTAGAGAACATTATGAAATGTAAAATGGATAATTTTGATTATATTAAATTTAAAAGGTTTTGTATAAACAAAACCAATGCTGCTAAGATTAGAAGGGAAGCAGAAAATGGGGGGGAAATTCTTTTATCTCCAAGGTTTTGGATAAAGGCCACATTTCTAAAGTATATAGAGACTTGACTCAAGTTTATAAGAATAAAAGTAATTGTCCAATTGATAAATCATCAGAGGATAGGAAAAATTTTCAGAAGAAGAAATTAAAGCCATCTATAGCCATATTAAAAATTGCTCTAAATCACTATTGATTAGAGAAATGTAAATTAAAACAATTCTGAGGTACCACTTCCAAACTCTCAGATTGACTAAAATTACAGGAAAATATAATAATAAATATTGGAGGGGATATAGGAAAACTGGGACACTGATACATTGTTGCTGGAGTTTTGAACTGCCCAACCGATTTGGAGAACAAATTGGAACTATGCTCAAAGGCCTATCAAATTGTACACACCCTTTGATCTAGTAGTTGTTCTACTGGGTCTGTATCCCAAAGACATCATAAAAAAGAAAAAAAAAAAGGATCCACATGTGCAAAAATGTTTGTAGCAGTCCTTTTTGTATTGTCAAAGAACTGGAAAATGAGTAGATACCCATCATTTAGATAATGGCTGAATGAGTTATGATGTGTGAATGTTATGGAATATTATTGTTCTATAAAAACCAGTCAGCAGGCTGATTTCAGACAAGTCTGGAGAGACTTGCATAAACCAATGCTAAGTGAAGTGAGTAGAACCAAGTGAACATTGTATGCAGAGAAAACAAGATTATGTGATGATTCACCATGATGGACTTGGCTCTTTTCAATAATAAGGTGATTTAGCCCAATTCCAATAGGAGGATGATGGAAAGATCCTTATGCATATATAGATAGAATTATGGGATCTGAATGAAAAAAAATGATAGCAAAAGGCATTTTGCAGATACACAAAACAGATTAATTAGCGCTTTTAAAAAGTCAAATGAAATTTTAAAAAATAATTGATTAATTTGATTAAAAAAGAAGCTGGAATACAATTAAATGACCAATATAAAATTGAAAGCAAGAGATAAAAAAGGGAAATTATTTAAGGATTCCACAATTATGTGGAATTTACTTTGAACATAAAATGAAAGAGATATTTTCAAAAATAAAAGATATCAAAACTAATAAAATAGTAAAAAGAGATTCTAAACATCTCTGATCTTAGGAGAAATTGATAATCCAGAAATACGTGTACAAAATAAAAACACTACCAGAACATATATACATTCACATACACACACACACACACACTCAACTTAATATTTCATAAGCCCTCAACATAGGTTATTCCAGAAGGAACTGTTTATTTGAGAGGAAATGTTACAAAAGCAGACTGGTTCTAAAATGTTTTAGATGACTATTTAAGAGTATATACCATAATAATTCCACAGGACTAAATGTCTAAAGATACAGTCATTTGAAAAAAATTAATAACTATTTCTGCATTTAGTGACAAGGGAAATTATCCATATGATAGATGAGACTATAAATGACAAAAAAAAAAACCTTAATGACATAAAATTATAGTAGCTTTTCAAAAATGTACAGTGTAATTATAAGAAAATAAGGATTGAGAGAAATTCTCTGCATTAATTTTTTCTGAGAGAGGTAGATATCTAAAATTTAGACAGAAATGATAAAAGAAAACTATAAGACTAGGAACAATTCTCCAATAAAAAGTCATCAATGAATAATTTTTAAAAGAAATACTAAGAACTTATCTGAAAATGATTCAATGTCACTAATAATCAGTGAATACAAATTAAATCAAATCTGATAAATTACTTTACATTCTTTAAATTTGCAAAGATGGAAAAGTGGCTCAACTAGACATACAAGTTCACTGTTAGAGGACGTGTGAATTAACTTGGCCATTCAGGAAAACAGTTGGGAATTACACCACAAATTTTTTAAAATATTTATATCTGATATAGGAATATACTCTCATTATGCCCAAGAAGCTCACTCAAAGTCAGAAAAAGAAAATATTCATAGATGCTTTTGTTTGTGACTTAGATTAGGAAGTAAAATATATGACTGATGATTTCAGAATGGCTGGACAAATAATAATACAATAATGTAGTAGAATATTATTGCATCATAAAGAATGACCAAAAAATTCAGAGAAACTACAGAAGGTTTGGACGAAATAAGGCTAGTATAAAAGTATTATAATAGTGTAAATAAAGTCAATATAGAAAGAAGGCAAGATTCAGAGTGAGTACAATGGTAAATATTGGCACTATACTAGCCAGCTAGAAAATGTGCTCTTTCATTACTGTAAACAATCAATATACCATACAAGTAGAATGTGACACTGACATGTGCAATCAGCCACAATCATGCCATTAAGTGGTTTTGCTGAGTTGTTTTCAGAGGATATATTTTGCTGGGAATATTAGTGTGTTGTGTTATGAAAACAAAATCTATCAATTGTATGTGGTGTGAAAATAAAATCTAGCAATTATTTTTTAAAGGGTTTAGCACAGTCTTGTGACAGAAAGTAATAAACAAGAAGAAAAATAGACCATTGGACATTCAGAAGAATATAAACCATTGTATGTGAGCAGTATTTAAAAAAAAAGACTTTTAAATGTGTCCTTTATTGAAATGTTAGGAGATTCATGATATAATTAATTGTCAATGAGACTGAGAAATCAACATATTCAGAAAAAGTGCTAAAGATATGCTTAAAATCTTTTTACTTGATTCTCATATTTCTACGTTCAATGGGCATATCTTGAGAGAGTACATGGCCATATTTTATTATTTTTTAAAGCAATTTCCAGTTCAATAGCTTCATTCCACTTGGAAAGTCACAGTTTTGTCCTCTGTTACATGACTCCATGGAAGGGTAGTCCCCAGAATCCTGACCTTTGACTCAACACAGCAAGTTGCCAACAGACAGCCAAATGGGTTGCTAGGCAGTAGTTGTTTTGATATCAAAGAAGTAAAATAATGATTCATATCTCCCTTTAAGATAGGGTTGTTGATTCCTGCCTCAGGGAAGCAATGAGGAAGAGTGAGAATTCACTGGTATATCTTCTTGCCTATTCCTGGTGTTATCCCCTTCTAGACAAAAATAAAGGAAAATTTCAGGCTGCTGTCAGTGCAGCAGCTTGAGCTCCAGGCATCTTTCAGCAATAAAGTGAACTTTCATCAAAAACACACTTACATGGCAATTATTTTGGGTCACTGGTGTTATCATTGCACTTGTCAGTGTAAACAGACAAATGGAAGAGACAGCGGGTCTCCTGGAGC
Organism: Sminthopsis crassicaudata; assembly: GCF_048593235.1. Lineage (NCBI taxonomy): Eukaryota > Metazoa > Chordata > Mammalia > Dasyuromorphia > Dasyuridae > Sminthopsis > Sminthopsis crassicaudata. The sequence goes on from NC_133620.1 coordinate 175,759,253, forward strand.
TATTGGTTATAAAGCATATAAGCAGTAGAAACCTAGTAGTTCTTAAGGGCAGCCTGTTAATGCATGCACTGTACTGCTAAATAGCTTTCTAATTAAAGCAATTCATTTACTTTATTTATATATTCATTCTAATAAACAGTTCTGCGATCCAATGTCACCAATGACATCCAGTGAGATAATTGACTGCTAAATGCAGGTATGTTGTCAAAATGCAAATAGAAGCATAAATGGTTTGGAAGGAAAATTCTGGAATTTATCATAACTTCAACTGAACAACCATTTCTTTCTTACTATGAGATAATTGTAGAGTTATGGACAAAAGCCAGTGGGAGACTTTCTGGGGCTAAGGAAAAAGATGGTGAGTTTGCTTTGGGACATACTGTATTTGAGGACATTCAAAAAGTCAGTCAGTAGTTGAACATCTGAGATTAGAATCAATATACAATTTTAGGCACAACAATAATAATTAGCATAGCAATTTATAGATATTGCCATTATAATTTTATTTTTAAAAATAGTTTAGAGTTTAGAAACTTTTGAGAGGTAGATGAAAAGGATTCCATTTTATTAATTGAATGATGTAATCTATTAATAAGGCAACTGCAGAGACTAGTGAAGGTGATAGAATAGATATGTAGAAATAGAGAAGGGTACCTTAAATTAGTAAGGAAGCAAACCAGGTTAGTTATAGTGAAAATGAAAAAGAAAAAAAAACCTACAAAATTATAAATGATTACAAAGTTCAGAGATAGAATAGAAAAAACCTAGATACTAAATTGAAGCCAGCAGGAAGAGAATAGAAATAACCAAAGACAATACTGAGTTTTAGGACAAATTCGTTTTATGGTAACAGTAAAAAAATATTAATATTAATTGTAAGAAAAAGTCAGGGGATAAAGGAAAAGATGATTAATTCAGTTTCGGGTAAATTGAATGAAAAATGAAAACATGGAACTTAGGCAACTATTGTAGAAAATAAAGATTTATGAATTATTCTCATAATGATAATAGCTGAGAACCATGGAAGTGGACAAGGTTACTAGGGAAGGAAATAGAGAAAAAGGAATTCAAGGACTAACTACTTACAACAGAATAATCAAAGAAGCCAGAGTAGGGATGGTTATGGAAGTAGGAGGAGAAATGAAACAATACAGAAACCTAGATTGAAGAAAGTGTTGAGGAGGGGATGGTCAACATAGTATAATGAGTGAGAGAAGTCCAGAAGGATAAGGACTAAGAAAAGCCCATTGTTGACTTTTAAGAATAGTATTGGAGAAAAAAAAAAAAAAAAAAAAAAAACAGATTCCAAAAAAAAGTCTGTAGTGAGGAAATGAAGGCAAGAAATGCAGACTACCCTTTTAAAAAGTTTTACAATCAAAGTTAAAAGATAAATACTCAATGTATTTTATAATAAGCTTGTAGGAAGTACATTTTCCATATAGGAAAAATATATTTATTAATGGAAGATAGAGGAAATGGAAGTTCTGGAGAAGAAATGAAATAGAAGAAATGAAAAGAATTTTGAATTAGAGGGAATAACACGAAAAAGAAGGAAAACTAGCTATCGATGTCTGTCTCATATAAAGACAAGGAGTTGTGAAGGTAAAGGGTTGAGTAAACTGAGATCAGAAGGCAAATATTTCCATCACAAAGTAGAAATCATACTTATTTACCTTAGGTATTGCTAGAGACCGCAACAGAATAGGCTGCTGTGGAAATTATCATAGTGAACTTAGATGACTTAGATAAAAGAGTCGCTAAGAAGCAGTAAATACCTCTGTGAAGCTTGATATTAATTTGTAGTGGACCCAATCAATGTGGTTTAATGATTTTTTTCCCTAGCTTTATTGGGAGTCTAAGAATTGCAGCTGAAAAAGTAGTTAATGTTGTTACATAGAAGTGGGAATTGGCATAATAAATGCTGTAGTATTCATGAGATCTAAAGATGGAAGAAGGCAGTTTATTGTGGTAGAGAAATGTGTTATATGTGGAGTCAGAATACTTTGGTTCAAATCTCAACACTACCTTTTTGTGTGTGTGACTATCTTTATAGAATTAGTTAATCACTCCAGAACTCAGGTATCTTAAATTTGTAAAAGGAGGAGCTTGGGCTAGATGATAATTTCAGTTCCTTCCCATTCTAAAATATTAATGATTCCTAAGACTCACTACTGATGAAAGTATGATTGAAAAGGTTGAACATGGGATAACCAGATGAATGAGATCAGAAGAAGAATGTCACATTTTTACAAGTTTACAAGTCACAATGAAATAAAGAGGACACATTCATATGAGTAGGAGTGAGTTGAAGATGGAAAGGAAAAAACAGTCAGAAAGAGGAAATCTAACTTTCAGGATCTTAGTATTAAGACAATTTCATTGTATCAATGAGAAAGTCCAAGGTAAAAGCATGTTGTGGATTGGTCAGAGTAGAGAAAGGCATTGTTTTTAGGGAAGCTGAAGAATTGTGATGTTTGTTATTGAAAATCAATGGGGTTATACAGTCACCAAGAATGATGGCAGTGAATAAGATGTAGATGGAAACTGTGAATACAAAAGTGACATGAAGGATGGTAAATAAGAGAAACAAGGACTGATGAAACAATATTACTTTTGATATAAATGTAATATCTTAAAATATTTCTTAAAATTAAATTAATTCAGAAAGCATATCCTTGTGGATAATTTCTTAAAAGATGAAGAAAATAATATCTTGTGTTTTGTCTAGCATTTCAAATTCAGACACATTCTATCTCTATTTCAAGACTAACATTTCTATCTAAAGGACTTTTATCTTGTACAGTATCTCTTAATTGCTTACTTAAAAAAAAAAAAGTGCTTGTAGGCTCTGTTTATGTTTATTGGTAAGTGCTTTCATTATGAGCAACAGCTTATGTTTTTGCACAGTGGGATAGCAAGAGCTGTTAAAGGGACCATTTCCATAATTTAGTATTTCTGTAAGAAAGGGTTTTTACATAGTGGGTTTCTTCCAAAGGGTACACCTGTGTTGTTAATATCCTTAAATTATTGTTTTATATCGACTTGATATAAAGTTTGATATCATTGTGATGATTTTAGAAAATTTTTACACAAAAGGAATTTAATATATTTCTCTGTATATGATAACTATTTATTGTAATCCTTAGTTCATCCAAGTTTCTCTTTAATAATGGATTAAATGATTCAATGACAGTCAATTATACTTAAGAAGCTGCCTTTGGGTAACATATAATTAACACATTTGAGCAGGGTGTCAATTTGATCTGTGTGACCCATGGGGAATGTTTTACTGAAAAGGCAAAATATTCAATAGTAAGATTTGACCCTTGATTTAATAAAAATAGAAAATATGTCTATCACTAGATATGAGTCTCTACAGGCAAATGGAACATAAATGAAAAAAAAAAACTGATATAATATTGAAGACCTAGAAATACCTAATGGCAAATGCTTTCCTAACAAGAACTTATTGAGGGGGGAATCTTATCGTTTTGTTTACAGGCAGAATGGGTTCAGATTTTGCTGCTTTTAGCTCCACATTCACCCAAACACCCACATGATAAGAAAGAACATGGAAGCCAAATGGCAAATGCAATTTCATGAATTAATGAAATTCCTCCAACAACATTTATCATTTACAGAAGGTCATAGAGAAAATCCATGTCCCTGAAGGTATAGTGAGTGACCCTTAAGCATGACCTATTTCAGAGCAGCTATATTCAACAGTGAGCAGAATAAAAATGTGCTAGCTGCCTATGAAATGACAGGGAGTGTGTGTGGAAACATTGAATGGCAATAAGAAAATTACATTTTGTTGTTTTATTTTTCCTTGGCATTCTTAAAGGTCATGTGGTATTTGGGGCCCCAGTGATCACAAAAGTATACAAAGCTCAAGTGTGTAAAGCCAGTGCTAAACTGCCACTGTGAACTATCCTCATTCTGCATGGTACTATATTGACTATGCATCCAGCTATTTTGTAAATACAAGAACATTTATTGATTTACCTGTTTGTACTAATTACATTGAAGTGCAGAATAGAGAATAGGTATCTCCAGGTAGAGTATCTATTTTCTGGTTTCTAAAGAACTGTAATACTACGGTATTGATTTCTAGGTTTTTAAGTAATGTTGTAACTTAACTCAATTTTTAAATCAGGCTAAAATAATTTCAAAATTAATTAGTTTACTAGGAAAGGTCCTAATTCAGAAAGGGCTCTATACAAATCTTGAGTATCCTATCCTTGTCATTTACTCTTGCAATTGATGATCTATAGAATATATACATCTTGAGGGCATGCTACTTCTTATATTCTCCATATTAGCTCAGTGCTTATGATATGCTAGGAACTCAGCAACTCCTGATTTAGCCTTTTATATATATTTTTTTATTTAAACTATCGCTATCAGTAATCTTCTGGGATCTATCATACTGATATTTTTGAGTGCCTTCTTATTTTTTCTTCCTCCACAACTAAGATAATACCAAATCCTATTTCTTCTGAAATTTTATTTTAGCTTGCTTTTATTTCCAAACTTATCACTTTAATTCATGCTTATAGAGCCTACTGTACACTTGGGTAGGCAAAAGCTTACATATGGAAATTGGCCAATGTAAAAATTATTAACAGTATGAACTATGGTTAATAGAAGATAATTAACTCAATTTTTAAATCAGGCTAAAATAATTTCAAAATTAATTAGTTTACTAGGAAAGGTCCTAATTCAGAAAGGGCTCTATACAAATCTTGAGTATCCTATCCTTGTCATTTACTCTTGCAATTGATGATCTATAGAATATATACATCTTGAGGGCATGCTACTTCTTATATTCTCCATATTAGCTCAGTGCTTATGATATGCTAGGAACTCAGCAACTCCTGATTTAGCCTTTTATATATATTTTTTTATTTAAACTATCGCTATCAGTAATCTTCTGGGATCTATCATACTGATATTTTTGAGTGCCTTCTTATTTTTTCTTCCTCCACAACTAAGATAATACCAAATCCTATTTCTTCTGAAATTTTATTTTAGCTTGCTTTTATTTCCAAACTTATCACTTTAATTCATGCTTATAGAGCCTACTGTACACTTGGGTAGGCAAAAGCTTACATATGGAAATTGGCCAATGTAAAAATTATTAACAGTATGAACTATGGTTAATAGAAGATAATAGAGAGAACCAGAAATTCACAGGAGAGACAACCAAAGAAAGGGGCCAATAAGGAAAGTTATAGTCTAAGATAATTATACAAAAATGCCTAAATTCTAGACCCTCAGTTTAGGAGTAAGTATGAGATTGTGGGGGAAAAATGGCTCTGAAATCATTGGATCTGGTTTCAAGTCTTGCCTTTGATATTTACTACCTGTGTGATTTTGATCAAGTTACTTAACTTTCTCAGAACTATAAATGAAGAAAGTTGGACTACATGGCTTCTGAAATTTTTGCTAGCTCTAAATCTATGATCCTATAAAGAGAAGGTATATTTGGCCTCATGAATATCACTGAGATACAGTTGCATGATACTTATAGTTGGATATATTTTAGGAAGGATATACATATTTCAAAAGGAGCAGGATGCTTTAAAGTTAAAGGGGGAAAAGCAGCAGTATTTAATAATAGTAATAATAAAAATAATAGCTAATATTTATCTGACATATTACATGCCGGGAACTATGCAGAAAATTTTATAATTACCATAATTTGATCCTCAAAACAAGCTTGAGGGGGTTGAAGTTATTATTATGACAATTTTACAGATGAGGAAACTCAGGCAAAGACAATTGAAGTGACTTATCTAGCACATATAGTCACTGTTTGAGGGCACATTTGAATTCAGCTCTTGCTGATTTTAGGCCTGATACTCTATTCAGTGACCCATCCACCTACCCAGTTTTCCTTAGGTAAGAAAATCCAAGGGAAAACTCCATAGAAAGTCTCTTTGGTGAAGATCAACAGAGGGAAAAAAAAGTGAAACTGTCACCACTTTCTAGACAGAGAAAAGAAATAAATGAAGAGTTACCGAAACATCACAATCCCTGTGTAGTTCTATGATGTGTCAGTGATGGGACCATGGATTACCTAGACATTTCTTGGAACTTTCCCTTCTGAGATAAAAACAAGCATCAATTTCTTGTCTTGCTTTACTGAGCTTTAAAAAAGTATTTGAACCAATGAAAGAGACTTTTATTCTGAATCTGAATCCTATCAACAACAAAAAAACCAGTGATTTTAGTGGAAATGGTGAGAAAAATAGGTATGAAAAGTGGTGACTGTTTTAAGTTGGAATAGTCTTTTTAAAAGGTTATGCATAGTTCACCTCCTACATTCAATATTTTAGGAAAACAGATTCAAGGACTAGGGAAAGAATGGGTAGTATCCCATGATCTAAAATTTGAGAGGGGAACTCAAACCAGGAAGTATGGAACAATTTGAAGAACATGATTTTTAAAACAACAAAAGGAAAAAGCTAGGTATAGAAAGAGAAAGACTCCAAGTATAATATCATTAACCATATATGGACATTTCAGAACAAAGTTCAAAAAGCCAATTTCATAACACTTTTTTCCTATCAAAAATTATCCTTCTCTGCCCCTATCTTAATTTTTTTAATCTATAACTTCTTACAAAACCTGAATGAAATTTTACATCTCTAGGAAGTCTAACTCATCTTATTCTACTTACAATTGACCAACTCTATTAATGTATGGTTCAAGAAGTTCTAAATATTTTCACATTTATTTGTTTTATCCTCACATCTAGATTGGAAATCTCTTGAGAGCAAGGATTAAGTTCTTTAAATAAAGGGTTTGTTAAAAAGGGTTTCTTAAACTAGGGTTTATAAATTACATAATACCTATCCATCATCACCAAGGCAGACTAGTCCTGTTATAAATGGCATTCATTTCTATTTTGTGATATCAATCTCCAGACTAAGACCATGGCTATTTTTCAGGGGACTAATAAACCTGGATGGGGAAATATATATTTTTATTTTGACTAGCTTAAAACTGAAATTTAGAATTTCATAGAGTTCCCTTCAATTCTTTAAATACCTTTTTCTAAAGATAGGTCCATTGGCTTCATTAGACTTTTAGAGGAGCCTGTGACATACAAAAGGGTTAAGAGTTCCAGTTTGAAAGCTTTGGTATTACCAAAACAGTACCTTGATTACTGCTGTATCCAATTATGTCCATGCAATTTTTTTTTTTTAATTTCCTTCTAAGCCCTAGAGTACTTCTGTTCCCGGACTTGTAGGATAAAGACAATAGATCTGGAACTATAATCAACCTTTGAGGTCACCATCAAATTCAACTCCTTTACTTTATAGATGATTAAATTAAAGACCAATAGAAGTTAAGTGCCTTCATAAACCCAGGGTACCTATATCTGAACCTTATACCTCTTAACTAACATTTCCATTATAGTCTTGATATTTTATTTATTTTGCTTCTTTATTTATTAATAAAATGAAGTAAATATCTTCCAATTAGTGTGTTCTTATCAGTTTTTCACATAGATTTGTTATATTTTGTTTATGAAGGAATTAAAAATTATAAAAATAATTACTATTGCAGAGGAAGCTTTCTTGGTCTTCTAAATTTCTTCAGTAAACAAATAACTTTAATAGTATTTCAGGGGAATTAATTGAGCATAGTCAGATACATCTTACTTGATTAGGTTTAGAGACTAGGATTCTTCCTGATGATTGGCTGACTTAAATCATGATGTATGTGTGTGTGTGTGTGTGTGTGTGTGTGTGTGTGTATACATATATATTTCAAATTTCATTTTACTTTGTCTTATATAAAAATGAACCATGAAATAGATCCACTCTTTTCTAAATGTTGAAGGTCAACATGGAGCACTAGACATTTCTTCCCCTCCCTCCACTTATTCTGTATACAGTAACTATGATTTGTAGGTTAAACACATGACAATTCTAAGAGAGAAAATACTGGACCTTTTGTTCTGCCTTTTTTTGGTTTAGAGACATAAACTAGAGTTCCAGAAAAAAGTCTTATCATACAGAAGATAAAGCAATAATAATGTTACATAAGAGTACTTTCAGAAGCACATAGCAGTCAGACAGGCATATTTCCTGATGAGAAAGATCTAAGTATGGATATTCTGAACCTTAGAAGGTGGCTCTATGAGTAATCCAAAATTAGAGAGTTCCATGACCCCAGAATGTTTTTTGACTTTGGAACTTGAAATTTATGCTCTCTGCTTCTGATTTTTTTTTTTTCTCTTGTACTCAAAGAAAGCATATCTAATCTCCTTGCCAAATATGATGTAGCTGTGTATTGACCACACTATTTCAGATGCATTGTGATCAGGAATGGTTACTGAGTCATAGCTGTCTTCCAAACTCTTCTCACATTATTCCTTCTCAAAAATATTTTACTTCTTCTCCAAGTAACATATAAAATAAATTTAAGTGTGTTTTTAAAACTTTGAGTTCCAAATTCTCTGCCTTCTCCCTCTTCCAATTCCATTACCTAGTGAAAAGGCACATCTCTTATTATTCCTAACAAAATCTATGCTACCACAAGACTGGAATCTCCACTGTTCTGACTGTGACTTGAAACCTACAATAAACTTGAGGTTCAAAAACTCAAGTAGTAGAGCCCTTATGGACTTTTCCAGATCACCCATCCCCCACCAAGAAGTACACAAATAACTCAGAAGTAATATGGTCTGGAGTTGTTGAACTAAATTTCAATTCCTCCTATTTTTGGCAACTAAGTGATTACTAAAACATGCTTTTCCTTGCTGTAATTACTCAATTCACAGTTACCTGTGGACAAGAGTAAAGTAACTAAAAAGAAGGCAGTTAATTTTATTTTCTTCCCTATTTGTGATTCATTTTCTTTTCTTTTCTTTCTTTTTTTCTTCAGGCAATTTGGGTTAAGTGACTTGCCTAGGGTCACACAGATATGAAGTGTTAAGTGTCTAAGGGTTCTTTTTTTTTGTTTGTTTGTATGTGATGATTGGTTGAATAAAGGATCCCTAGGAAACATGCTTTGTAATGATGAAAAAATATTATTTTTTCCAGGAAAAACAAAACAAAACAAAAGTGTGGACATAGGTACATGCACGTCCATAATGGAAAAATAATAAAATTCTAAAGCTTGATCTAGATTACTATAGAGAGTTCTGATAAATTGAAAATCAATTTTGACTTAGAAAAGAAAGGCAAAATAGCTGTAGATGCCTTGGAAATCTTTGAAATGTCCTCTTAATAGATCCCTTGTCTTTCTTTCTTAAGCAGTTACTTCAGTCTTCAGTAGTTATTCACTATTCTACCTCAATACCTACTGAGTTAGAAAAATAAATCATCCTATTCTTTCAGATGTATCTTTTAGACACATGGATAGTCTTCTATATGCAGGAAACTTGTAGGATGTGCTGCTGAGTTAGGTTTCCTTGGCCTGTTGATATCCTAGTAGTTCCCCTTCTTCCTATCTTTCCCCTTTCTCATTTTTTCTTTTTGCTCAGCAATTTTTCAGTCATATCTGATTTTTCATAATTTCATTTAAGGTTTACTTGGCAAAGATGCTAGGGCGATATGTCATTTTCTGTTTCAGCTCTTTATACCAATGAGGAAACTGAGACAAATTAAATGACCTACTGAGGGTCACATGGCTAATTAGTGTCTGATGTAACTTGTGATTTGGACTTGTAAAAAATGAGTTTTCCTGACTTCAGGTGCCGCCCTCTATTCACTGTGTCATCTAACTACATGTCCACATTAATACTTATATAGAATTAGCATGAAAGGATAAGAAATCTCAAAATTTTCTCTAGTTTGTGGAAATGCATATTTATATTTACAGGGAGAAATTCAGGAGAAAAAAATGAACATTAGTAAAGCCTTGTGACATCAAACATAATTTTGCAAATTATATAAAGTCAAGAGAACTGTACCAGGAATTAGGAGGACTAGTTGATGGTCACAGCCTTGCCACCAAGTACCTAGTGAATTCTGATAAGTCATTACATGTATGTACACATAAATGGATGTGTAAAGAGATCTGGATACAGAGAAAAAGAGAGACAGAGAGACAAATCATTAAGTGTTTATCATGCACCAGAAAATGTGCTAAGTCCTGGAAAAAAACAAGTGTAAGGAAACAAAACAATTTCTATCTCCAAACTGCTTATGTTCTAATATGAAAAGACAATATACACACACACACACATATATATATATATATGTTAAGGGGGTCTGGATAGTGAAAAGCTAGCAAATGAGTCAAACTGGGTTTGGAATGAACATGATCAAGGCTTCTCCTGAAATTGTGGTTCAAATTTGGAACTCGATAATCAGGAGAGCAGAACTCTGAATGGTTTGTATTCAAATTCTGCCTCTGTCACTTAATTAGCTGTGAGATGGTAGGCAAAGATTCTTAATTTATTTTAGCTTGAAAACATTTCTTTATTAAGTTTTTAGTTAGTTATCATTTGCCTTTGTGGAAGGAGTCCTTATTCCAGTGAAATCAGAGATATTTGACATACAGGTTATAGTTATTTTAGCTAAGATGATAGAAAGTCCTAGATAATGTTGTTACAATTTTTCTGTTCAACAGTGCTATGCTAGTTTCTAATTTTAAAGAGAAGACTCAGACCAGAAAAAGTTCTCTAAAAACAAACCAATCTCCCCAAAACACTTAATTATGTCTTATGATCAATATATAAAATTTATAATATTAGAAAAGGCCTATTCATTTTTGCAAATAAACAATATGTCATGACTTGCAAACAATTTCTCATCTCATAATGTGAAATAAGTTATTTGCCAGCAGGGTAATTCCTAATTTATTTTTTTTAATAGTCCAGTCACTGAGTAGCTATAATACCTATTGATCCTGGTTCTCCCAGGTCGATAGCACATTGTCAAAACAGCCTTTCAGTTATTCCACACAAAACATCTGATAAAGTGGTAACTATTGGGTGGAAATAGCAATAAGCCCTTTTTAATCAGTGGTCATTAAGTGACATTAAAAACAAAGTCTACCTTTCCCAGGTTACTAAGAAGTATGTTGTTTTCTTGTCTACTTTCTCACATGATCAAGAATTCTTCACTAAAGTGGTTGAGAGATTTAGCCAGGAATGATATCATCTTAGTTCCCGACCTGCTACTGGTGTATTATATAGGAACTTTTTCAAACATAGTCAAGGAAGAAAATAATCTAGCTATAGTCAGATCTCAATCAGTTATCATGGAGTATCAGAGTGACTTTAAATACCTGAGGGGAGTAGCTCTTAAGGCCCAAGGCAATACTGTTTAAAGGTATTTGCTATCTTTTTCTATTGCAGAAAGGAGAAAGGGGGTTAATAGTTGAGTGCTGATTTTCTAGGGTCAAAATGTTAACTGTATTAATAATTAGAGAGTTTAGAGACTGTGGATGGGAGATGGAATATCAGAACAGTAAGGAGAGACAAAACAGAGAGGCTGATGATAGCTGTTCAAGGATTTGGGAATTCTGGAGAGATGAAACAGAGACCTGGGGAAGGAGTAAACAGTTAGGAATAAAAATGGAAGACATAGAGAAAGGAGATGGGCCTCTCCATGGCAGAATGTAGACTATTGCTGGAACTCTGTCTTCCCAGAAATCAGCCAGAGTCAGGATCACTAAATGTCTTTATTCTTGCTCTTTTCCGGTCAAGGTCAGGGGGTTAGGTCTAACAATCTCACACACACCTTCCTCCCTCCAACGCCAAGAGAGACTGACTCAGCATCCGTGTCTCAATTTCCTCTTCCTCCTACTCCTCCCACACACTTCACTTCCCCCTCTTTGTAGCACCAATCAAGTCAGCACAGAACAGCTGGGGAGGGTCAACCTTCAAACAAGTTAATAGGGAATTGTCCAATTGTCAATTAGTCTCATGTGCTTCATTATTCAAGTACATTGCTCAGTTCTAGCCCTTTACAGACCATATTTATTCCTTTGCCTTAAAAGGAACTTTAAGAATTCAAACTAATAAGGATTTATTAGTTGCTTACTGTATATAGGACAGGTGGTAGGGAAGCCATATGGCTTAGGTGAGATAGCTCCATCTTTGTGGAATATATGACTTATGTGGTATTGATTAGAATGAAATAAATAATAAAATAACCACAAGTAGCTTAAAGGATATATGATTTTCAAATAGCTTGTATCATAAGTGTTTTATAACCATTTAATCTTTGCTTTTGCTTCTTTATCTGTTAAATTAGGAGCTAGGACTACATTACCTCTGTAGGCAATTGCAATCTTATGAATATATGTAGATGGATAATATTATAAATTGGATCGGTTTATGGAGGGCTGTGGTAGCCATATTAGTAGGTAAAAGGGAACAACTTGAATTTCAGACTAATACAACTAGATTTATTCAGAAGATTAATTTCACATTTGTATAAAATAATGAGTGGATGGATAAATGGAAAAGAATTTATTAAGTATGTATAATGTGCAATGCAGATATAATCAAGAAAAATAGACCCTGTCCTCATATTGCTTGCATTCTAATTGGAGAAGACAACACAGACATGGAAGCTAGAGTTGGAAAAAATGAAGGACAAGAGTATTTCAAGCAGGCTTACAAGTGGCATCTGGCTTAATTCTGAGCAAAGTGAAGTAGAAATTCATCTATCTAAACCTAAGACCCCAGGAACAAAAGAATTAATTTGCATATGAGGAGGATAAGAATGGCAATAATATAGCCTAGACAGGATTAGAAGAGGGACTGGGGAAGAGAGAGATTTGAAGCAATAAGACCTGCTAAGACATTATCATAATAATAATCAAAATATCATAATAACCTGGGGATCATGAAGATGTTATTAGAGGAGTGGCAATGGAAACAGAGAAAGATTGTGAGAGATACTGGAGACATGAGATAGATGGTGGGATTCTATGAATATGCTTTATTAATATTAGGAATGGATATGGGAAAGAAGGGAAAAGAAAGAATCAAATGTATGACTAATATATTGAAGAGAAGAAATAATTAGTAACATCTTCAGAAATAGTAAAGGGAGAAGGAGGAGTAAATTTTGGGGAAAAATAATGAATTCTGTTTTAGGCACATATTGTGCTGGGGTTTAGAACAGGTCATTACTAATTACTTTTACCTTATATACACTCAAGAACCATGGATCCTATTAACGTACTAAAACTCTTGACTGCCATAACCAAGAGCTTGTAAATTTTACAGGATAGACAAAATATCTTGATATATCTATCATGTGGCATGGAAGAAGAATTTGGGCTACTTTTTGAAAAGAAATATTGAAATAGTGAGAAAACCCTTAACCTGTACTAAGGTAGTCTCTGAAGAATAAGGAATCATGTAAATTCACTAAAAAAATCAGGAAGAATAAATTAGCAACAGGAATATACTCTAGTTAAAACAGATGCATATATCATTGACATATTCACTAAATTCTAGAGCATCCCTATCCTGCATCAGGCATCCTATTAATGAAAAGAAATATACTTTTGGCATGTGGTTTGAACATAGACTTCTCAAAAGATCTACAAATCCACACACAACGGAGAAGCCATAGATAATTATGTCTTTTATGCCTTGCTTTGCTTCCATTTGTAATAGACAGCAAATAGAGTGAAACCACAGGTTTTTTGTCACCAAAGCAGGTGACACTACAAGCTGACAAGAAAATCACAGCACCCAGCTGGAGGATAAACAGAGTGGCTAGATTCTGTTTACTGAAGCATTTTATATGTATTCCCATGCAGAGGTTCGGTCATAAGCCCCACTATTAAAATTTCTAACACTGATATAATACCCACTACTCCACTCTGCTATACATAATTTTCACCAAGCTCTTATATGAGAGGGAGGACTTTTATAATTAGAATGAATTGTAAGCTTTGGTTAATGAAAAGCCTATATATGGTTAAGCAGCAACAACATTATTTTCTACTTTATCCTAATGCAATTTTACATTCATATAGCCTTATTCCTACCCAAGGAGAGCAAATAATTTTCATACTGTAACAGCTTCATGCACCAACCTCTGGACTAGTTAATTATCATTTAATGGTTTATAGCAAAAGCACACCACAATTAAGCATGATAAATGAAAAACTGTTCTATGCAATTGATATGTGACACTGCTAGAAAATGGAATCTGAAAAAGCAGTTGTACTGTCTCTTTTATGGGTTCTACAATCCCACTCCATCCCACTTACACATACCCCCTTCCTGAAGTAGCTTCATAAAAACAGAATCTTGGAAAGAAGAAAAATTTTCATTTTCATTTGAGTGTTGAGTAATATAAATTTCCTCTCTAGTAACTTGGGTCGAGAGGGTGAAAATAATTTCAGGATCAAAAATTATCTAGTTGACTGTTAGCAGTGATATATTTTGCATTTTTAAAGAAAATAATTAGGAACCCAGAAACATCATGACCCTTTACAATGACATTTTTTTCCTGGGGTGTTTTAAGTTTTGTGTCCATAATTAGCTAATTGTAGTAGAACATGTTAACTGAACAGTTATTCCTGGGCAAGTATAATGTACTGGTTGTCCTCTATTTTGAGGTTATAAGTAGGAAAGTATCCCAATATTTAATTGTGAGTTTAAGCAATGACTTTTTTGACTTTGAAAACTAAAGCTACTCTAAGGTATAATAAAAAACAAAACAAAACAAAACAAAAAAAAAAAAAAAAAAAAAAAAACAACCTCAAAACAATGAGATTACCTTAACAGTAATCCAATGTGGCATATCTCTTCCTCTGCATATTGGTGATAAGATAGAAACTGGAAAACTTTATCATGGCAACCTAGTTAATGTTATTTGGCTCTACTAAAAACAGGTACACAAAGTTTGAAACAATCCTGCTATGACTTTAGGTTCTTCAACATCAGTTAATGCAAAAGTATTTTTCAGGGTAGAATTATTTGATTTGATCTAGGAAGTCATTGCATATCTGATTCAATCAATCAATCAACAAACATTTATTAAGTACTTATATATATATCTTGGCTACAGTGTTCTATGAATATTTTGGAGGAAGAGCTAAGGTTGATGATCAAATAAAAGAAGATGAGAAGGAATGGAAACAAGTAGACAAAGAACCAAGAGAATACTATAATGAAAATTAAGAAAGGTCAGAGAATCTATGAGGAGAAAAATCAATCCAGTCCAAATTTTTGGAGAGGTGAATAAAGGATGACTGGGCATAAAATACTAGATATGACAATTAAGAATCTACTGGTAATGCTGGAAAGAATTATTTCAGTTGAATTTTGAGGTAGGAAGCCAGATGGTGAGGAATTGAAAAGTGAGTGAGAAGTGAAAGCAACAAATATAGAACTTTTTTTCCCCCTAGACATTTATTGTGAGTGAGAAGAGAACTATAGAATTCGAGTATACTCCATTTGGAATCATAGAATTAAGAATGTTTTAAAGCACATGGGAGATCTGGCCTTATTTGTTGGCAGCAAGGAGATAGGAAAAGTTTGAAGATGATGTAGGATTACAATCTACTGGAGGAGACAGGTGGGGCAGATGCTCCAATTTTTTATCGGAGACTAAAGTAAAAGGTGAGAAATTGGGGGATATCACAATTCTGGATATAGTGAGAGGATTTAGTTTGATAATCAGAATATTAAAGACCTACATTCATCTATTCTTAATAATATTAAGTTTAAGTGAATCAAAAATACCAGATTGATTAGGCAAAAGGAATTAGCTCATTTCTAAGAATATATCATTTCTGGATTTTTCTAATTAAAAAAAATGATCCCTGATCCTATTGGATGTAATAGACTCATTGATTGTTCAATTTTCATTATGATTCTCTTTTTGTACTCCTATTCATAGAATTACATATTAAAAATTAGGAAAAATTTCAGGGGTCGGCTAGTTAAATTTTAATAATAAGGAAATTTAGTCCCAGAGAGTGTAAATGATTTGCTTATGGTCAGTTAGATAGAATGTGAGTCAGGATCTGAATTTAGGCCCTCTTATTAGAAAGCCTGGTTCTTTGATTAAACTTATTTAAAATATATGGGCAATTTGTGCATAGCCCTAGGCTAATAGTTTTGAATTTTTTTAAGATAATAGTTGCCAGTAGCAAAAAAGAGATATGCTAATTATGGCTGGAGCATTTGGATTCAATACTTTCCCTTTTTGCAGGAGCTCCAGGGGTATGTAAAAAATTAAGTGAAGAGAGAGGAGGAAGATTCCACCTGCTACAAAATGCTTTGGGAAAGTTCCAAGATAAAAAAAGCTGAGTTGTCATAGTAGTGTGTCATTCCATTAAAAAAAAGCAAAACATTTTATTTGTTTTAATAAGCCCAAAATTGACTAATTGGCTATGGCACTGATATGATAGAAGTCAGAGGAGAAATGTGCATCATCTCCTAATATTTGGATGTATGCATTTTATTTTTGTCTAGTCCTTTACCATCATTCATTCATGTTTTATTGTTGTTCAGTTGTTTATTCATGTCCAACTCATGACTCTGTATGGGGCTTTCTTGGCAAAGATACTGGAATAGTTTACTATTTCCTTCTCCAGTGTGTCCCCATTTTATAGATGAAGTCCCAAAGCAAATATGGGTTAAGTGAGTTTCCCAGAGTAACACAGCTATTAAGCATTTGAGACTACATTTGAACTCAGATCTTTCTGACTCCTGGTTGGGTGCTTTTATCTACTGTATCACTGAATATTTTGGAGGAAGAGCTAAGGTTGATGATCAAATAAAAGAAGATGAGAAGGAATGGAAACAAGTAGACAAAGAACCAAGAGAATACTATAATGAAAATTAAGAAAGGTCTCTCATTCATGTATAACTTTTTAATATTTCTTTTCATTCATATGTTTGAGCATCACAGCTTTCCTGCAGTTCTGGCCTTTTAATTAAGGATACTTGAAATTCCTCTATTTTACTAAAGGTTCATCTTTTCCTACTCCCTGTCCCCTTCCCAATAGTATTATCCTTAGTTTTGGCATTAAGGTATTTTTTTCCTGTAGATCTACTCAATTATCTGGAATATTGGGTTCCAAGTTTTCTCATTTGTTAAAATAATGACTATCAAATAATGTGTGATTCTGAGGTTTCTGGGTACTTGGATTCTTTATGACCATCTGTAATATTTTTTCTTTAATTTAGAGATCTTTTTTTTTTTTTTTTTAGCCTAGATTTTGGCTATTATGTTTCCTTTTGGTCTCTATTCTCGGAGGTGAACAATGAATTCTTTTTATTTCTGCTTTGCCTTCTAGCTATAAGAGATCTAGAAAGATTTCTTTTAAGATTTATTAAAGGAGTATCTTTTTCTTTGGTCATGGCATTCAGATTGAGAATGATTCTTTTTTTTTTTCTTTTAATCCTCCACCTGTTTTCCAGACCAGGTTTTTTTTTTTTTTTTTGAGATCTTTCATTTTTTCCTCTACTTTTTATAATCATCTGGTTTTATTTTAATATTTCTTATTGCCTCATGGAATTATTAACTTCTTTTTGGTCAATTCCTATTTTCAGGAATTTTGTTTTTGGGCAAGATTTTAAGTTTTATTTCTGCTAATTCCCTTTCCATTTTTTTCTCCATAGCTATTACTTCTTTATCTGATTTTTCCTCAAACAATTCCATTGAATTTATTTAAGAAAATATTTTGTTGTTTGTTCCTCCTCCTTCTCCTTCTCTTCCTAATCTTCCTCTTTTTCCTCCTTTTCCTTTTTCTCCTCTACCACCTTCTCCTCTTCCTCCTTCTCCCCCTTCATCTTCTTCTGTCTTCCAGGAATTCAAGTTGAATTTTTGTCTAAACTATGTATAAGACTTTGCTTGTAGAGTTTGGGAGTCATTCTCTTCTAGATTTGTGCTTTGAGCTTCTCTACTACCATTACAGATTTTCACAGTGGGGTTCTTTTCATGTTTGTTCATTCTTCTAGTCTTGACTTCAGAACAGTTCAGATAATAGAAGGTTCTATGATATATCTGAAAGGAAGAATTGGGCTGGTTCTGTTGCTTTCTTAGGGTACTTAGTATTGCGTTATTCCAAAATCTGTGAGAGAAATTTGGTTTTTTTTCAAGCTTTCTGTATTTTCAAAGTAGTTTAATACAGTGGCAATTATGATTACTATATTACCTCTCCTCATTCTGAGTTCTGAAAGGTTATAGTGTGGGTTTGGGTCTGAGAAAGAGACTGCTGCTGAACTCCTTATCAGTCAGCTATCAATGCTCTATTTGTTCAAAGTGACATAATTGGAGGTTTTCCCTTTGATCTGGAATAGCTGTTCTGATTGTCCCTCTTAAGAGGGGCTAAATGTTGGAAATGGTCTATTCTGTTCTCTGCCTGTGATCTGAGTCACAGTGTTGCTGCTTCTGTAGCTTACCCCCTTCCTGGTTATCTGCCCAGAGCCTCTTTACTTATAGATACCAGTTTGTGTAGCAGTTCCCTTTTCAGCATGATTAAAAATTGGGTATGATCAGGAACTAGATGGGCAGTAATGCCAAAATTCATACTTGCTTCAGTATGTGTCCAGGAATATCCCAGAATAAATCTGAGATTTCTTTCTTCTCTGATGCCTTCATCTAGACAGTAGAATATTTACATGTATGTTCCTGGGTCAACCATATCTCCAAAGTTTACAGACTTTTTTATGTGTCAGCCTATGCTGAAGGGGCTAGAAAAAAATGAATCACTTTGGCTTTTTCTGGATTTCCTTGTCTGGATTTGATCTCGTGACTTTTCCAGAGTTGTTGGAAGTTTTGTGTAAGGAAGTGCTCTCTGTAATGTTTCCTATCACTCTACCATCATCCTTCTATTCAACCTTTAATAGGTTATTATTTCTACGTTATTCTGCTAGACATATTTTGTCTTCTATCTGTTAGAAGTAAAATTCCCCTTTATCCTAGTTTATAAAGATGTCTTTTTCCACATGATATATAATAAATATATGCTAATTGTCCTCTAAATAACTCTCTTCTCTTCCCTCTTCCTACCTCCTTCAGTTTCTTTCTTTCTGTCTCTCCTCTGAGTTCCTCCTTCCTTCTGTCACTTTCCCCTTTTTTAAAAAAAATAAAACATTGCTTATTCAAATTATTTAGATTAGGATATTCTAATTTCTTCTACAAAATCATAGTTTAGGTGTTTCAAATATAGTTAATATAACTTCTTTAATTGAAGTGCCACTTACTTTATTTGATTAATTTTGAGATGTTTCTTCAAAGACCTCTAAAGTCCTTTTTATATCTAAATCTGTGATTCTATGATCCTAACCTTATGTAATTATGTAATTAAAAAAAAAAACACTAAAAGCACAAAGTGTCATTATTGATTCAATGGTGTAATTATTCTCTCTTCCACAGTTATTACTTTTCTTAATTCCATTCTGAAACTGACCAAGTTAAATGACTTATACTTGGATTTAGAGCTGCCATCTTGATATAAAATCATAGCATCAGAACTGAAAAGTAACTCAGTAAACAAGTTAAAACCCCCTTATTTTACATTTGAGGAAACTGAGGCCAAAATAATAAAGTGATTTTCCCAGTATTACATGGGTAGTGCAAGAGGAGGGAATTAAAAACCATGCCAAATCCACTGTCTTTAATATGAATTCTGCTGCAGAATGAAGAGGTTAGGATCAATAGACTAAGATTTAAGATTCTGACCTCCTACTTATATATTATATATATATATATATATATATATATATATATATATATATATATACATATATATATATATATTTTTTTTTTTTTAACATATCTTCTATGTACTTATATGTGCACACAGTGTCTTCCCCAATATAACATAAGCTTCTTGAGGCTAAAGATTCTTCCTTCCTCTTTCCCACTTTCTTTCCCTCCCTTGTTTTTCTCTGCCTTCCCTTCCTTCCTTCCTTCCTTCCTTCCTTCCTTCCTTCCTTCCTTCCTTCCTTCCTTCCTTCCTTCCTTCCTTCCTTCCTTCCTTCCTTCCTTCCTTCCTTCCTTCCTTCCTTCCTTCCTTCCTTCTAGTATTGGAAAGGGCACATAGTAGCAATATAAGTTAATTTAAACATGAGATAATGTTATATAGTGGATGGAATATTGTGCTGGGAAGAAAAAAAAACACAAGGGATCAAATCCCTTTGCTAATATTTTACCAACTGCATAGCCCATGGTAAGTTATTTACTTTCTGCATGTCTCAAAAATATGGTAGATTTCAATATGTGTCAGGGGATGGAGCTTCCATACAAGGAATTTCTCCACTCAAAAGAAATCACAATACTTTTATGCATTAGCATTATTGAAGACTCTCAAAAAATATTCAGGGACATCCATTCCAAATGGTAAATGACCAACTTTTCTCTCAACAACATCACAGACAAGTACCTAAAGAATTCTGGTACAGGAATCTACTTTTTTTGGCTACTTTTTGATACTTGCCATCTTCTTGAAAACTTCTTTTATGTTCTCATTGCCAGACCAAAAATAAATGAATGAATGAATAAAAAATGTATGCATGTGTATGTTGTTTTCTTTGCACAGACAGATCAAACAGCCAAAATATGTATAATTACTTTTAAGAATTCTCAAATTTATCTTTTGAAACAAAGAGTTCCATATAACAACTCAAAAAACTTTATTTTGAAATGCCTTGGAAGTGGGAAAGTGTAATAGTGGTTTGTAATCATGTGATTATGTTAACTAATCCAAAGGATACTATTTCCAAATGCTGAGATTTTTTTTCTTTCTTTCTGTATAATCAATGCAATCAGGCCACTCAATGACAGAAAAAAGAATCTATGCAGATGTGAAGTGCTTGTGGGAAGCTTTTTAAATCTGATTTATTTCTTGCTTTATAGCATTTTTTTCTTTAAATAAGAATTATACTGATTAGTCTACTAACCACCTGGATTTCTATTAACTATTCTATATGGCTTGGTATAGTAAAATTACAAATGTGATCAACTTAATAAAACCTCTGTAAAAATAGAGAATTTTTGGTACTCTGACAGAGTAAAGTATCATTAATGTTTATAATCTAATAAACTGTTCCTAAAGCAAATCTGTTTTTATGATACCATATAAATTTAATATTGAAGTAAAATGTGAAATGTGGCTTTTCATGTGGTAACCATTTAGAACTGAAAACAAATATCATTATAGAGTCTGATTAAATTTGAATCTATGTTAATCTTTGAAAATATATTTTATCATGGAAGAAAGATCCCTAATGTTACAAAAAAGATTTAAATTAATTTGGAAACAAGGATTATTTATGAGTCTTGGAAAGTATAATTTTAAAAGAAAGACTGAAAAAACAGGAAAATAAACACTTGAATTTTCTCCTCCCTTTAAAATTGTTAAGACAACTGAAACAGATAAGATGGCATTCATGAATTAATTCTATATCATTAATTCTTATATCAGTCTAAATTCAATTTTCAAATTAACTTGGCTTTTTCCTCCTCAAAAAAAAAAAAATAGTTGTTTTCATCACTTATCAAATGAGGGAGTTGTAATTAGATGCTCTCCAATATCTTTAAAATTTCTTAAACTGAGATTCTAGACCCTTGTTCTTCCGAACATCAGTTCTTATTCACTGTCCCTTTGAGAAATGTAGAATAATTCTTGAGGGAATATTGGTTGGAAGCTCCTGCCATTCTTTCTTGGCCTGCCTGACTATTGAGTTCTAAGTACATGATCAAAGTTATACTTCAAATCCCATTAATGAATCCACATTATTATGCATTAAGTTCAGCTCCCTTCATCTTTGTTTCAAGGTCCTTCATGAGGGCATTTTGTGTCACTGAATCTCCTTCATGTTCTAATCTCTAGTGACCCATATTCATATAATATATGGCAATTTATCTCTATTCCATTAATTTTTTCTCATTGATATATATAGCTACTTTCATTTTCCAGTCCTAAAATAGCTTCTTCCTTTGTTGTTTTAAAAAGTACCCCATGAATTCTTCCACGATTAAATGACCTAAGTAGATTTAAATCCTTGGTCTTATACTTTCCACAATACAATAATTATGCCATTGATATTTTTGTTCATCATAACATGTGTTCCTTCCCCTTCATGTTATTTGTATATCATAGTGTCATTTGGATTTAAAGAATGTATGGAGTATGTATTGCATAGGCCCTATTTCCCAATGCAATATACTTCTATTTCAGAAATAATGTATGTGGAATTACTTTCAATTAAAGAAAGCATAACTAGCTTTATCTCAAATAGTTTATATGCATATAACCAACAATTTAGTAGCATTGTGAAATAATAGATAGAGCACTGAATGTGGGGTTTAAAGACTGGGGGTTAAATGACATCCGATATATTTACTGGCTAACATCACATCTTCTCAGTGTCAGTTTCCTCTTCTGTAAGATAGAAATAATGGCACATATCTTACAAGAACATGGTGCAAATAAGAGGAGATAGCATAGATACAGTGCTTTGTAAATTTTAGCGCACTGTTTAGATGTAAGCATTTGTGTAGTTTTCATTTGTAATTTATATGAATCTCACTTCTAGAAATAATTTTAAAAACACAACTCATTTTGTAAAATCTATTTTACTAAGCTCAAAACATTTAGAAAAGAGGTTGGAGCTGCTCCAAATATTGGAGAAATTAACTATTTGAATACAATTAATTGGAGACATAGATCTAAGTTCCAGAGAATCTCTTTGAAAATTTGGGGAAAGCCTACATCCATCTAGTGTGAGCTAATTTTATTTGAAATCTTTAATGAGCAAAAGGAAAAGAACATTTGGGGCACCTCAGTAACATAGCAGAATTTTATAGCAGGTGACTAATTGTTAATGATACAGGTCTCATTAGTACACTCAGCAGGTTGCAAGCTTTTAAAAAAAGTCTATAAATTTCAAAGAAGATAAATGTATTTTGTGAGAAGAAAGTATAAATTCTAGTACAGGGTCTATTAGTGAAAATGCAAGGGTGTATACATGTATTCTTAAAATACAAAATGCTCCAAGGAAAACTAACTGGAGTAAATATCACAAGGGAAAGACATAACCAAGTTGCTCAGTGGATAGACCTCTAGGTCTGGAATCCAGAAGGTAGGAATTCAAATCTGGTCTAGATAGTTATTAGCTCTGTGATCCTGGGCAAGCCACTTAATCTCTGCCTTAGAGGCAGCTAGATGGCTTAAACCCACTAGCTGTGTCACTCAAAGAAAATCATATAATTTCTATATGCCTTAGTCTACTGGAAAAGATAATGGTAAACTATCCCTGTATCTTTGCTCAGAAAACCCTACATAGGGCCATGAAGAGTTGGGTATGATTAGAATAACTGAACAACAACAACAAAAAAGATCAAACCATCACTCTATTGAGAAATCTTTCAAGTTGACTCAGGGAAGTATAGTAGCCGAGGATTGACTGAAAAGGCTGCTGTTTAGATTTATAATTGCTTGAATTTTCATAATGCATTGTTCAAATAGGAATGGAAGGAACATCACTGGTTAATATTATAAAAGAGTTCAGTAAATGTTTCATTGAAGCAATAATGAAAAATTTGAAAGAAAAAATGATCTTGCATAGGAGAAGATTATTGAAGCATAGGAAGTAGAAAAATGTGTGAAAGAACATTCTGAAGATGGGAAAATGAAACTGGAATAATGAAAGAAAGGAACATGTTTTTATAAATATAAGGAAAAAAGAAAAACTATCTCTACTTGTAAGATACCCATAGAATCTGACTTTGGGGATATCTTACTTGATAGCAACGTCTAAGAAATCATGTGTAATTTAAGGATAATGTTGAAATAACTTCAAAATACACATTTACTTCTTTTGTCATTTTGCTGTCAAAAACACACTAACTTCTATTAGCAATTAATGGGAAGCTGATAATTGATTATCCTTTATACAACTGCTTTTTTTAAATACAGCAATTTCACTTCCGGCCAAGATGGCGGCTTGGAGGCAGACAGCTGCTTGAGCTCCTCGTTTTCTCTCAGAACTTACTTCATGACAAGCCTCTGATTTAATGCTTGACCCAGAAAGAAATCCACAAATTATCACCAAGAGAAGACATCCTTGAAAGTCGCCAGAGAAGGTCTGTGTTTGCTCGGGGGAGGGTCAATCAGACTGGGCGCAGACTGAGGGCAGACAGCCAGAGCAAGACAGGCAGCTCACACAGCTCAGACCAGAAGGGGAGGGGTGTGATCTCTGCCGTTTCTGTGAAAGGGCTTTTGCCCCAGTGTGGATGCTCCGTCTTGGCAGCAAGCCAGGAGCAGCAGAGAGGGTGTAAACACCGGAGGTGAAGATTAAAACCCGGAAAGCCAGCGTCTCTTGGAAGCCGGCCACCCCCAACCCCCACCTGGACTGACTCGGTGCGTTCTCAGAGCCTCAGAGCGCAGACTCAGTACAGTCATTGCTGTTCTGTTAGTGGCTCTCTGCTGCCCTACCCCCAGTCTGTAGAGGAAGCCCATTAATAACATCCAGCCCTATCCCCCACAAAACAGACCAATTGTTTCTCTTGTCAGTTTGTTTTCTTTGATTCCTACTCTGACAAAATGAACAAAAAATTCAAAAGGGCTCTAACCATTGACAGCTTCTGTGTGGAGAGGGAGCAGACTTCAAATGCTGAGGAGACTAGGAACAGAATGTCCCCAGATGTATCCCCTGGGAGGGATATAAGCTGCTCCTCAATACAAAAGAACCTCATAGAGGAAATCAAAAAGGCTCTCACAAGAGAGCTGGAAGAGAAATGGGAAAAGGAAAGGGAGGCTTGGCAAGAGAGTCTGGAGAAGTCATCCCATGCATTCAAAGACAGAGTGGATAAAGAAATCAAATCATTGAGAAACAAGATTAGTGAGCTGGAAAAGGTAAACAACTCCAAGGAAAACAGGATTAGAGAGCTGGAAAAAGAAATCAGCTCTCTAAAAAATAAAATGGATACAATGGAAAAAAATTCCATAGAAGATAAAAACTCAATTGGACAATTACAAAGAGATATAAAAAAAGTGAGTGAAGAAAATACATCATTGAAAATTAGACTGGAACAAGTAGAAATGAATGATTCAAGGAGAAACCAAGAGGGAGTCAAGCAAAACCAGAGAAATGAAACAATTGAAAAGACTGTCAAGTACCTTACCAGAAAGACAACAGACCTGGAAAACAGATCCAGGAGAGACAATTTGAGAATAATCGGACTCCCTGAAAAATTGGAGGAAAAAAAAAGAGCTTGGACACCATTTTCGAGGAAATTATCAAAGAGAACTGCCCAGACATTTTGGAAACAGAAGGTAAAATAGACATTGAAAAAATTAATCTATCACCTACTGAAAGGGACCCTAAAATCAAAACGCCAAGAAATATAGTGGCCAAGTTCAAGAACCATCAGACAAAGGAAAAGATATTGGAAGCTGCTAGAAAAAAACAATTCAGATATGGAGGATCCACAATAAGGATAACACAGGATCTAGCAGCATCCACATTAAAAGAACGCAGGGCCTGGAACATGATATTCCGAAAGGCTAAGGAACTTGGTATGCAGCCAAGAATAACTTACCCAGCAAGAATGAGCATCGTTTTCCAGGGAAGAAGATGGACATTTAACGAAATAAATGAATTCCATCTATTTTTGATGAAAAAACCAGACCTACATAAGAGGTTTGATCTTCAAATACAAAACTCAAGAGACTTCTAAAAAAGGTAAAAAGAAATCTTGAGAACTATACTTCTGTCAAAAAAATATGTAAAGAACATATATACAATTTGTCTTAGAAACTAGAGGTGGAAAGGAGATTATATCATAAAAAAGTATAAAGTGGTGGTACTACATCTCATGAAGAGGCAAAGGTAACCTATTATATCTGAGAGAAAGAAAGGAGGGAGATGAACATAGCGTGTATCAATAGACATATTCAATTTATGGTGAAACTTCTTCCACTTCATTGAAAAGTGAAAGGGAAGGAGTAAGCTAAGGGGAAGGGAATACAGTAATTTTGAGGAAAAGGGGTAAAATAAGGGGAGGATCTTTAAGGTGGGGGAGGGATCCTAAAAAGGGAGGGCTGTGAAAAGCAAGTGGTGTTTACCAGTTTAATACTGGATAGGAGGGTAAAAGGGAAGGAAAGGGGAAAAGCATAAGCAGGGGTTAATAGGATGGCAAGCAATATAGAATTAGTCCTTCTAACCATAAATGTGAATTGGGCAAACTGCCTCATAAAGAGGAAGCAGTTAGCAGACTGGATTAAAAGTCAGAATCCTACTATATGTTGTTTACAGGAAACACACCTGAAACAGGATGAGACATTCAAACTAAAAGTAAAAGGGTGGAGCAGAATCTATTATGCTTCAGGCAAAACCAAAAAAGCAGGAGTAGCCATCCTCATCTCAGATCAAGCAAAAACAAAAATTGATCTAATTAAAAGAGATAAGGAAGGGCATTATATCCTGCTAAAGGGAAGCATCAATAGTGAAGCAGTATCAATATTAAACATGTATGCACCAAGTGGAGCAGCATCTAAATTCTTAAAAGAGAAATTAAGAGAGCTGCAAGAGGAAATAGATAGCAAAACTATAATAGCGGGAGATCTCAACCTTGCACTATCAGAATTAGATAAATCAAACCACAAAATAAATAAGAAAGAAGTCAAAGAGGTAAATAGAATACTAGAAAAGTTTGATATGATAGATCTTTGGCGAAAGCTAAATGGAGACAGAAAGGAATATACTTTCTTCTCAGCAGTTCATGGAACTATACAAAAATTGATCATATACTAGGGCATAAAAACCTCAAAATCAAATGCAGTAAGGCAGAAATAGTAAATGCATCCTTTTCAGACCATAATGCAATCAAAATAACATTTAATAAAAAGCCAGGGGAAAATAGACCAAAAAATAATTGGAAACTAAATAATCTTATACTAAAGAATGACTGGGTAAAACAGCAAATCATAGACATAATTAATAACTTCACCCAAGAAAATGACAATAATGAGACATCATACCAAAATGTGTGGGATACAGCCAAAGCAGTAATTAGGGGAAGTTTTATATCTCTACAGGCCTACCTGCATAAAATAGAGAAAGAGAGGGCCAACGAATTGGGTTTACAACTAAAATTGCTAGAAAAGGAACAAATTAAAAACCCCCAGACAAACACAAAACTTGAAATTCAAAAAATAAAAGGTGAGATTAATAAAATTGAAAGTAAAAAAACTATTGAATTAATTAATAAAACTAAGAGTTGGTTTTATGAAAAAACCAACAAAATAGACAAACCCTTAGTAAAACTGATTAAAAAAAGGAAAGAGAAAAAGCAAATTGATAGTCTTGAAAATGAAAAGGGTGAACTCACCACTAATGAAGAGGAAATTAGAACAATAGTTAGGAGCTACTTTGCTCAACTTTATGCCGATAAATTCGATAACTTAAATGAAATGGAAGAATACCTTCAAAAATATAGCTTGCCCAGATTAACAGAGGAAGAAGTAAGTAGTCTAAATAGTCCCATCTCAGAAAAAGAAATAGACCAAGCTATTAACCAACTTCCTAAGAAAAAGTCCCCAGGACCAGATGGATTTACAGGTGAATTCTACCAAACATTTAAAGAACAACTAACTCCAATGCTATGTAAACTATTTGAAAAAATAGGGATTGATGGAGTCCTACCAAATTCCTTTTATGACACAGACATGGTACTGATACCTAAACCAGGTAGATTGAAAACTGAGAAAGAAAACTATAGACCAATTTCCTTAATGAATATTGATGCTAAAATCTTAAATAAGATATTAGCAAATAGACTTCAGAAAATCATCCCCAGGATAATACACTATGACCAAGTGGGATTTATACCAGGAATGCAGGGCTGGTTTAATATTAGGAAAACTATTAGTATAATTGACCATATTAATAATCAAATTAATAAAAACCATATGATCATCTCAATAGATGCAGAAAAGGCATTTGATAAAATCCAACATCCATTCCTACTAAAAACGCTTGAGAGTATAGGAATAAATGGACTATTCCTTAAAATAATAAGGAGCATATATTTAAAACCTACAGTAAACATCATATGTAATGGTGATAAACTAGAACCTTTCCCTGTAAGATCAGGAGTGAAACAAGGTTGCCCACTATCACCATTACTATTCAATATAGTACTAGAAACTCTAGCCTTGGCAATAAGAGCCGAGAAAGAGATCCAAAGAATTAGAGTAGGAAATGAAGAAATCAAATTGTCACTTTTCGCAGATGACATGATGGTATACTTAGAGAACCCCAAAGACTCTGCTAAAAAGCTATTAGAAATAATTCAGAATTTTAGCAAAGTCGCAGGATACAAAATAAATCCACATAAATCCTCAGGATTTTTATACATTACCAACACAATCCAACAGCAAGAGATACAAAGAGAAATTCCATTCAAAATAACAGTCGATAGTATCAAATATTTGGGAATATATCTACCAAAGGAGAGTCAGGAATTATATGAGCAAAATTACAAAACACTTGCCACAAAAATAAAGTCAGATTTAAATAATTGGAAAGACATTCAATGTTCTTGGATAAGCCGAGCGAATATAATAAAGATGACAATACTCCCCAAACTAATCTATTTATTTAGTGCTATACCAATCAGACTCCCAAGAAACTATTTTAATGACCTAGAAAAAATAACAACAAAATTCATATGGAAGAATAAAAGGTCGAGAATTGCAAGGGAACTAATGAAAAAAAAGTCAGAGGAAGGTGGTCTAAGTGTACCTGATTTAAAGCTATATTATAAAGCAACAGTCACCAAAACCATTTGGTATTGGCTAAGAAATAGACTAGTTGATCAGTGGCATAGGTTAGGTTCACAGGACAAGATAGTGAATAAAAATAGCAATCTAATCTTTGACAAACCCAAAGATCCCAAATTTTGGGATAAGAATTCATTATTTGACAAAAACTGCTGGGAAAACTGGAAATTAGTATGGCAGAAACTAGGCATGGACCCACATTTAACACCACATACTAAGATTAGATCAAAATGGGTCCAAGATTTAGGCATAAAGAATGAAATCATAAATAAGTTGGAGGAACATGGGATGGTTTACCTCTCAGACTTGTGGAGGAGGAAGGAGTTTGTGTCCAAGGGAGAACTAGAGACCATTATTGATCACAAAATAGAACATTTTGATTACACCAAATTAAAAAGTTTCTGCACAAACAAAACTAATGCAAACAAAATTAGAAGGGAAGTAACAAATTGGGAAAACATTTTTACAGTTCAAGGTTCTGATAAAGGCCTCATCTCCAAAATATACAGAGAATTGACTTTAATTTATAAGAAATCAAGCCATTCTCCAATTGATAAATGGTCAAAGGATATGAACAGACAATTTTCAGATGATGAAATTAAAACTATTTCCACTCATATGAAAGAGTGTTCCAAATCACTATTGATCAGAGAAATGCAAATTAAGACAACTCTGAGGTATCATTACACACCTGTCAGATTGGCTAAGATGACAGGAACAAATAACGATGAATGTTGGAGGGGCTGTGGGAAAACTGGGACACTGATGCATAGTTGGTGGAGTTGTGAAAGAATCCAACCATTCTGGAGAGCAATCTGGAATTATGCGCAAAAAGTTATCAAAATGTGCATACCCTTTGACCCAGCCATACTACTACTGGGCTTATACCCCAAGGAACTACTAGAGAAGGGAAAGGGTCCTGTATGTGCCAAAATGTTTGTGGCAGCCCTTTTCATAGTGGCTAGAAGCTGGAAGATGAATGGATGTCCATCAATTGGAGAATGGTTGGGTAAACTATGGTATATGAATGTTATGGAATATTATTGTTCTATAAGAAATGACCAACAGGAGAAATACAGAGAGGCTTGGAGAGACTTACATCAACTGATGCTGAGTGAAACGAGCAGAACCAGAAGATCATTATACACTTCAACAATGATACTGTACGAGGATGTATGCTGATGGAAGTGGATTTCTTCAACATAGAGAAGAACTAATCCAATTCCAATTGATTAATGATGGACAGAACCAGCTACATCCAGAAAAGGAACACTGGGAAATGAATGTAAACTGTTATTTTTACCTTCTGAATCCAATTCTTCCTGTGCAACAAAAAATTCGGTTCTACACACATATATTGTATCTAAATTATACTGTAATATATTTAACATATATAAGACTGCTTGCCATCTGGGGGAGGGGGTTGGGGGAGGAAGGGAAAAAATCTGAATAGAAGTAAGTGCAAGGGATAATGTTGTAAAAAATTACCCATGCATATGTACTGTCAAAAAATGTTATAATTATAAAATAAAATTAAAAATTAAAAAAAAATTAAATACAGCAATTTATGTTTCCATAAATTCTGCATGGAAGTTAACTGTTCCTTCAATTTAGTCTTTCTAGATGACAGGAATATCTAATCTTCTTTCAAAGTTGTTCTAAAGCCAAGAGCTTGGAACAAATGTATTCAAGGAATACCAGAAAGGTTGTAGCTGACCCAAACTTGCTCTATATAACTTTCTAGGTTGGATGTTGTGACCAACATAGTACACAAGACCTTAGAAACCAGATTCCCAGGGTATAAGGGGAGGGGTGGGAAAGAAATCTTTGGACTCAGAATTTGGTGGTATTAATGTTTTATAGGAAGTATAAACATGAATCTCCCCCTTTCCCCATAAAATCAAGTTGGGGTAGAGGGATTATGCTTTGAAATTTTAAGAAAAATGTTAGTATGTTTATTCATCATATTTTTGAAGTAAATATTCATTTTAAAAAGACAATCTGTCCACTGAGGTAATTGTTCTTCTAAAATTGGAGGGAGAAATAATCAATAGGGATTTGACTAGTGGCGGAGATGAAAGACTCCCTACCCCCAAAGCCAGTAAACATTTAAGCCACCAGAAAGCCCTGGGAAAGAAGTGAAATGTAATACACTTGACCTTTTGGGAGTGGAAGCCAGAGTAACATAGTGGGAGGCGGGACTGACAATGGAGCTTTTGTTAGGATGAATCTGTACCCAAGCTACTTCCTAGCATGTGTCCCATAGAATACTGAGCCTGAACCCTCACTGACCACTTCTAGTTAAAAATGTACAGTTGCCTCCAGTTGTCACTCCAAATCCAGTTCTTTTTCCCTGTTTTGCCATTAGTTTAGATTTCTAAATGTTCCTTGAAATGTCAGGAAGAATTCAAGTTTTTTTTAGTAAGGAACATGAATTCTCCATATCATGGTCATTCAATATAATACTTGTTTTGCTGATTATAGCAGAGTGGCTGAGATTGGGCCTTTCTTATTTTTGAGCTCAGTCCTCAGTACATTTGGGAGGACTGATGCATTTACTTTGCCCACAAGTCATTCTCAGGAATTGATTGCTCCTTTGGGGGGCATTTCTGCATTGCTGGCAGAACTACTACTGCAAAAATGATTGTCAAAAAAAAAAAATAAAATCCTTTTTTTTTTTTTTTTTGTTCCTCTTGAACCTCATACAGTATTCTGACTTTTTGTTTGTTTGTTTTGTAACAGCTTGTAACCACTAGGACCCTGGAGCCACCATGAGCTCTCTCATGAGCTCTAAGAATTCTTTGGAATGCCAAATGACTTGCATTGATGGGTGCAGAGACCTTCCAATCACTCCTGCTGTCTTTCCGTCCCTGTCTCTCCAAGGATGAGGCACAGAACACATTTGCCTGCTGTGTACCAGGTGCTAGATGTTAAACAGTGCATGCAGGACTGTATCTCAGATGGACTCCCACTCAGAAGACTGTACCATATGTTGTGCAAGTCTGCACGCACTCGTTTGTGTCCTGCACCTGTTACACAGTGGGAAGAGGGTTGGGTTTTTGCTTTTTCTTTTGCTGTTTATGGTCTTGGAACTAGTTCCATTTTCTTCATGACCGCTTCCCTGTGACTCATTACTTCCTCTCCTACAACTTATGGCCACTTAAAAAAAAAAAAAAAAACACAAAAAAAACCCAAATCCAACAACTTTAAATACTTAATGATCTAGCCCATCCAGTAGGAATTTAGATGGAATATACCACTCCCACACCATTATTATGCTCATTTTTGGATTAATGGAATGCAAATGACATCTATTCTTTCTTTATTCTTAAGACCCATTCTCTATCAATGGAGAAAAATCTATTTTACAAAAATTGGTTTAGTGTGTGTCTATGCTGTAAGGGAGATTGTCTTCCCAATTTGTGCTTGCTGATCCTTTGATGCTTTGCTGTCATAATGCTCAGGAGTGTTGCCAGTATGTGGATTCTAGCCTAGAACACTCTCAGGAATATAGCAATAGACCATTTATACTTAATGTGACAGGTTTTTGGGGTAGGCACATTAGCCAAAGGCAAAAGAGGCTGTGAGGAACATCTGAACAATCCTCTATCTGAATAGTATTTAATTCCAATTCCCACAGAAAGCCAGACTCTGCAACAGAAGAGATCTGGTTTGTTGTTGCTCTATTTTTTTTTCCATAGATTTTTGACATTTTTTTTCCTGTATCCTCCAGAGGTGGAGAAAAGAAATTAGATTCCATTTTATGTCAGGATTGTTATTTCACTGAATCACAGATTTAGAGTTGGAAAAAGCCTTAGAGATCATCTGTTCAAACCATTCCATTTTCAGGTGAAGAAATTGAAGTTTAGTGAGATTAAATAATTTCCCCCAAATATCACCGGTGGTAAATATCAGAGCCAAGATTCAAATTCAGCTCTACTTACTACATATCTGATGATCTGTCCTCAACAGGTCACTGCCTCACATTTCTATGTCCACTAAACCACATTTCCCCCTGAATGAGATGAGGTGAGATCTTTCAAGACAGTTGTGAAAATCGAGTAAGGCTTCATCTACTTTAGAGTTTGAGTAGGCCTGAAGGATTTTGAGAATTGATTCAAGGGCATAATAGAGTCCCCTTCCTGCTATCCTTCCATGACACAATTTCCTCCCTATTTCAGGCAAATATGGGCAACTATGTACTTATTGGTCAAGTTCAATTTCGTGGGTAGATCTCGTGTTTAGAATGAAGACTCTCAGCCAATGAGGATGAGGATCAGTGGTGGGAGGGGGTGTTTTGTGTTAGGGATTAAAGGTGTTGTCCTGCCCACAGGAGGTGCTTCCTCTCTTTGATTGTCTGCTCAAGGGGTGGGACGCCCTTCTCTTGAGAATGTACAATAAACTTTGCTTTACACTAGAGATCTCTCCAGCTTTTTTTATTAAATGGTGTTCCCTCACCATTTCCATACCACACCCCCCCATATCTCTAAAATAATTTCCTGAACCTGTATATTGAGAAATATTTATTAGATCATAAGACTATAGAGTCAGAACTTGAAGAGATTTCCAAGGTTGTCTGGTCCAGAGGACTCATTTTACAAATGAGAAAAATAGAAATTTTGGTAAATTAAGTGCTTTGAATACTATGGGAACCCTTCTCTGAGGCAGAAA
Source organism: Sminthopsis crassicaudata (assembly GCF_048593235.1). Classification (NCBI taxonomy): domain Eukaryota; kingdom Metazoa; phylum Chordata; class Mammalia; order Dasyuromorphia; family Dasyuridae; genus Sminthopsis; species Sminthopsis crassicaudata. Next base: position 175,792,670 of record NC_133620.1, read on the forward strand.
TTCTACACCTGCAAAATGAAGATCATAACACCTACTATTCAATGACGTTGGGAGAGTCAAATGAAAAAAAAAAAAATTATGTAGTCCTTTGTGAACTTTACAATGCTATATAAATGTGAGTTATTGCTGTTTTAATCTCTGTAACCTTGGACAAGCCTTTTCATTTTTCTAGGCCTTAGTCTTTTGTGTGCACTGGATTGACGATTTCAACAGCATAGAGAATTATCTGTGAGGAAGTTCCTCAATACTTTCCTTCTAATTTATCATATTAGTGTGAGGGGGCACTGAGAGGTTAAAAGACTTATCCAGGGACACCTGTTTGAAGTCAGATCTTCCTTACACTGAGATCAGCTCCCTATTCATTATATTCCACAATGCCTTTTGTCAAGGGGCTTTGGTTTACTCTTTGGTAAAAGGTAGGAGTTGTACTTTAAAAACCTGTTATCTTCTGAGTCTATTAAAAAGCAAATACACCTGGAAGAGGTAAGGCCATAAGTCTTATCAGTTATTTTTGCCTCCCTGAGTATATGGTCTTCAAATCACTTTCCTAAGAAGTTGTTTGTTTTTTTTTTTTTTTTTTAAGTTTTGAGGTGAAAGATCATGAGGTGGTACAGAGTAAGGATGAAGGAGAATAGGAGAATCAGGGATGAGAGGGATCTTCACTTGTGGGGGGGAGGGAGGGAAAACAAGTACATCTTGGTGTCTGGAGGCAATGAAAGGAAGGGGGAAGAAAATAAGCATTATTCATACATACTATGTGTCAGGCATCATGCTAAGAATTTTACAAATATTATCTTATTTAACAAAGACCAACTACACTTACTTCACAAATTGACCTTGCACTGATTTTGAATGGAGTGATTTTTTTGGGGTAGCTGGGATTTTGTAGTTTAAATGGTCTCTGAAAAAGATATAAAAGGGCTTTAGGAGTTAGTCTAAATAAAATGTTTAGCAGGATTACAGAATTGAAATGGGCTGACATTGTCATTTATATTTTCAGCTGGCACTGTTTGTAGAAATAACAAAAACAAGATTGTCGCATCTTTTCATTTGATTTGAGGAGCTTATAACTGAATATTATCTTTCATTTCCTATATTTTCTTCCATATATTCTATATATTTCTTCTATATTTTTCACTGCTGGGTGTGATTCATCCTATCATAGGTATGATTCTCTAAATGTATGAATCATTTTAATTGGAGGTGGGGATGATAAGAAATTAACATAGATTTAGTTAAGAATACTATTTTATCAAGAAAGAAAATACATTTGAAAGTAAATAAGTTCATTTTTAAGTAGTACTGATGAGGAAACCCCAAAACTCTTAGAATCTCCTAGGACTCTGCCCCTACCCAAGCACAGTTTCCTCCTAATCTAAAAACCCATTGAATTCTATTCAAATTCTAACCCTGGCTAGAACTCAAACCAGAAGCCAACGGACTCCACCCACTAGCCCCTTCAGATTATCAAAAGCCCCCCATTATAAAAAGGACTAAACTGGAGTCCACTCTTTGCAGAGATCCCAAATATGGCATCCTTACGCCAGTCATGACAAGGATTTCTGCACATCAGAACCAACCCTGGCTCTGATGTCTTTCTACCTTTTAACCTTCTAAACTCCATAAGAAACCTCTTTTATCAATCTAGGTTTTTGGGTCTGTAAATTCCTTTACAGGGGACTCTTGTGTTGCTACTAGACCTCATTTAACTCTGTATCCTTGTGCCAAATCCAAAGGGGTTGCAGGAGAGCTCTATTTGACTCCCTGTACCCTGGACCTGCCACTAGACCTCAAGTAAACCTAATTTCATTTAGGTACTCCTCATCTGGTTCTCATCAGTACTTGCTAAATTCTAATATCCCTTGAAGAATTAATGTCTTAATTATATATTATCAGCTATTATATCTCCCTGTGAAAGAGTTTATCAGATCACTTTCTCCATTGACTCATTTTCTTCAGTATTCTCAATGACAAGAAGCAACCAATCACTAAAATAATTGTTAGGGTTCTTCAAATAATATTATGTTTAATTACATTTAAATTGCATGTTTCATGTTAACCAGAGAGAAATAATTTTGAATGAAATAAATCATTAAATATTCTCTCCTTTTCCTAATTCACAACTTTAAAATTTATAATCAGTTCACAAGTCACTGAAAGGAGAGAGGACCTAAATGTCCATGCTTATAAAATGTCAAGTTAAACGCCTAACTGTGAACCAGATTGCTTATATACAAGCCTTTCAACTATAAATATCAAATGCATAAAGGACAGCATGAATCTTTTAACTTTATAAAGATGGCATGTGGACTGTAACATTTTCTGAAAATTAAGTCGCTTACTAACATTTCTAATGAAGTATGTATTTCAGTATTATGTTGAAACCCACATGATCAATTAAGTAGAAGTCAAAATGTCATGCAGCAGACACCACCATGGTGCTAAAGGTCTTAGTTAAAAAGAAGGGACCAAAAAACTATTTTTTTCATCTAACAAGAAATAAAACTCAAAGCAAGCACTGGAAAATGAAAACATTTATAATTTCCCAAGTTAAACATAAAAATCTTACTTTTAAATAACAGTTGTGCTAAGCATTTGTGCTAAGCACTACTGGCTTTCACCTTAAAGGACCTTACCACTTTTCAAAGATTTTGATAATTATTCTGGTTAGACAATTTGCCCTCTCACTCAGAGAACAAGGAAACAGGAATAAGAGTAAATGAACTGTTCAAGGTCACATAGAATCTTTTTGGGAGAGCTCACATTAAAATTGGAAGCCCTTGCAATAGTTTTAATAGTTTTAATTTTTTTCTTTCTGAAAATAATAATGAATAATATTTTAAATTAAAGCTTCTTTGTGTGTGTGTGTGTGTGTGTGTGTATGTTGGGTAGATGATGGTAGTCATTAAGTCAACTAGCATTTATTAGGTAGGTAGCACATGGTTTGTGGACACTTGGATGAAGGCTGGCCAAGAGTTACAGTACCAATGCATGGATAGCATTAAATTGACTAGGGATACAAAGAGAATTGAGACAGAACATAAGGGGAATCCTGAGGATGAAGAGATCCCATAGAATCTCAGAATATTCTGAGGAATAGATGTACTCTGGCAACTCTGTTACCCATTATCCAGCTCTGGGAAACAGTTTCAGGACAGAAAGTTGTAGTTGCAAGCTAAGTACAGAAAAAGAAGAAGGTTCCCAAAATGTAGCTATGTGGCATGAGCCTAAGAGCAGAGTGCTAGCCCATATCTAACTAATAGCATAGCACATAAGAATATAGCAAGGCCAGAGTCTAAGAACAAAGGGAAACCAGCAGATCTATAATTCTGAACCTGCAGAATTTTGTAGTGCTAACAGCAGTCTATTGAACTCAACCACACAAAAGCCAACAGGCTGAAATCTGGGTCAGGAATTGTAGAGCTCAAAGATGACAGTGAACAATCATACTATTTTGGAAGCATCAACAACTTGCAAGCCTCTAGACTGAACTGGGAATATAGTAGTAGGGAATGAAAAAAAAAAAAAAAAAAAAGGAGCTCAGGCTAGAAATCTCTCACTACCTCCCCACAGTGTGTGTGTGTGTGTGTGTGTGTGTGTGTGTGTGTGTGTGTGTGTGTATGTGTGTGTGTGTGTGTGTGTGAGTGTGTGTGTGTGTGTGTTGGGGAACAGGTAATAGGAGTCGCTTAGTCAAGAAGTATTTATTAGGCAGCACATGGTTGGTGGACACTTGGATGGAGATTAGCCAATAGTACATAGTACAATAACAATGGGTGGGGAGTATTCCATTGCCTAGGGATGGAATATAAGGAAAGGAAGCACTGGGGCAGAAAGCAATCTTATAGATCTACTCCTCTCCCCTAAAGTGAATAAACTCCAACACTAACATAAAGTCCGAAATGAAGAATTAGACTAGAAGAGTCAAGCAAACACAAAGAACCAGACCATAAAGAACTATGATGATGACAGGGAAGTTCAAGGAACAAACAGATATAATAATGACTTGAAAATATCTACAAGCAAATTTTCAAAGAAAAATGCAGATTGTATACAAACTCAACAAGAAATGCTAAAAGAACTGAAGAGTTTAAAAAAATTAAAAAAAAAAAGGTTTTAAAAGCCAAATAAGAAAAAAATGAAAAAAAGAAATGATAATAAGGCAAGGAAATTATGACATGAAAATTAATAGTTTGGTAAAAGAAAAATTAACTCAAAAAGAGAAAGATTTTTTTTTTCAAAACTGCATAGGGAAGCTGTTGCCTCAAAAAAGCACTGATTTCCAGTTTCCCTATTCACCAATTTAGGGGCATTTCCCCTTGGATGAAGTTGGGACCTCTCTTGGTTGAGCAAAATGTCAGCTTATTTTTATTTAAAGATCTCATTTTCTCTTGTGTACATGTATCTTCTGCTATATTCTAATCTATAGAAATTCAAACTTCTGTTTGATATTCGAATAAAGAGTTTACCTGCTGTTCAGTTTTTAAGATGATCTTTTATAAATAGAAATATGTGAAAAGGAATCAAACCATGAATTACCCCTTTCCCTTTAAGGAATAATGAGCAAAGAAGCTATTAGCTTTTTTTGCTTTTGAACCTAATAAAATTTGCCCCTTGAACAGCAATACTTGGAAGGGAGCTGAGAGATATAATTCTAGCCTAGTGCCTCTTTTGATAGGAGCACAGAGCAGCCAAATTTGTATCTCTTTCCCCTAATCCTTACTTCAAGATAGGAGTTTAGATCTCTTTTGTCTCTCATGAATTGCCTTTAGAAAAACCACAAAAACATTAAAAAATTACAGAGGCAGCACATACATTTTATATTTTAAAATCTAGTCATCCTTTTTTTCAAGAATCTGTAGGGCTAGTCAGTTTTATCCATATTAATCTTATTCTGATCACTTCTTACTCTAGGTGTCCCCAGTTCTTATGCATATTTATATCAGTTTAAGGACACATAGAGGTGACTAATGTTTCATAAGTTTTTTTAAATTACTGGGGTTCCATAAGGACAAGTTTAGTCAGCTATTCTGGTTTACTTTCTTTTTCAGTCTCTGTTTCTTACCATACCATCTTGTACAGTGATGCATGAAGTAGGTGTTTCTGTTACTATTGAGTGATTCTGGCAACATGGTCACAGAATCCTAGAGCTAGAGATATGGTTTCAGTTTCTCATGTTATGGAAACTCAGGATCAAAGAAATGTGATTTGCCCAAATTTGGAGAATGTGTTAGTGAAAGAAATGCAACTGGAATCTAGATCTTCTGATGGCCTTGTTTTCCACTATTAGTATTGCTTGAAAATTAAGTAGATTTGGTCATTCATGAAGGATGTTTAAAGCAATAGTTAATTAGAAGCAAGCTGACACTCTAAGATATTATGAAAGTGAAAACTCAGGAGAATTTACTGAAATGTCAAAGATACTTTATGTTATTTTTTAAAATAGTACTCTAGTTTTAAATCTCAAATCAGTAAGAGAATGAATGACATTCAAAGTAGAGACCATATTGAATTATGATTATAATGACACCACACACACACACACACACACACACAACACATATGAGGCAATTTTAGTACTTTTCGTAAAGACAACTTTCTAACATAGTCAAAAATGGATGTGCCCCAGACAATTTGTGAGTGCATATGACAGGAAATACCAGGGTATATCATTACCTATCATGCTCAGTATTTCAGTTCAATTTAAAATAGAGGAGGAATTCAGATTTTCTCTAACTCGTCAATGAATGAATTGTATCAACTTGGATTTTTGAAGTAAATCATTTATTGAAATATGCAACAGAATCATAATCCAAATAAACGTCACTGTTTTGAACATTAATATATATTAAGCTAGTTGAGTAGCATTTTTATACCCACTTCAAAAGTGTGAGATTGGAGATTTAGGAAGCAAGTATTTTTATTTTTAAAAATGCTTTGTGGGCTGTAAAAAGCTCATTACCTCTTGCCATTTTTGCAATTGCCCTAGAAACATTTTAAAACAATGCTTCTTTGCCATGTTAATCTCTTCATTTTCAAAGCAGCAGGGACATATAGGAAAGGCTCAAATGGGACCATACCAACAAATTTTTTTTAATTTAATTTTTTTATTTTATTTTATAATTATAATTTTTTTGACAGTACATATGCATGGGTAATTTTTTACAACATTATCCCTTGCACTTACTTCTGTTCAGATTTTTTTCCTTCCTCCCCCAACCCCCTCCCCCAGATGGCAGGCAGTCTTATACATGTTAAATATATTATAATATATTATACATTATATATTATAATATATTCTAGATACAATATATGTGTGTAGAACCGAATTTCTTGTTGCACAGGAAGTATTGGATTCAGAAGGTAAAAATAACAGTTTACACTCATTTCCCAGTGTTCCTTCTCTGGGTATAGCTGATTCTGTCCATCATTAATCAATTGGAATTGGATTAGCTCTTCTCTATGTTGAAGATAACCACTTCCATCAGAATACATCCTCGTACAGTATCATTGTTGAAGTGTACAGTGATCTTCTGGTTCTGCTCGTTTCACTTAGCATCAGTTGATGTAAGTCTCTCCAAGCCTCTCTGTATTTCTCCTGTTGGTCATTTCGTACAGAACAATAATATTCCATAACATTCATATGCCATAATTTACCCAACCATTCTCCAATTGATGGACATCCATTCATCTTCCAGCTTCTAGCCACTATGAAAAGGGCTGCCACAAACATTTTGGCACATACAGGTCCCTTTCCCTTCTTTAGTATTTCCTTGGGATATAAGCCCAGCAGTAGTACGGCTGGGTCAAAGGGTATGCACATGTTGATAACTTTTGGGGCATAATTCCAGATTGTTCTCCAGAATGGTTGGATTCTTTCACAACTCCACCAACAATGCATCAGTGTCCCACTTTTCCCACAGCCCCTCCAACATTCATCGTTATTTGTTCCTGTCATTTTAGCCAATCTGACAGGTGTGTAATGATATCTCAGAGTTGCCTTAATTTGCATTTCTCTGATCAATAGTGATTTGGAACACTCTTTCATATGAGCTGAAATAGTTTTAATTTCATCATCTGAAAATTGTCTGTTCATATCCTTTGACCATTTATCAATTGGAGAATGGCTCCTTATTGTGGCTCCTCCATATCTGAATTGCTTTTTTTTTAGCAACTTCCAGTATTTTATCCTTTGTCTGATGGTCCTTGAACTTGGCCACTATATTTCTTGGCGTTTTGGTTTTAGGGTCCCTTTCAGTAGGTGATCGATGAATTTTTCAATGTTTATTTTACCCTCTGTTTCCAGAATGTCTGGGCAGTTCTCTTTGATAATTTTGATAATTTCCTCGAAAATGGTGTCCAAGCTCTTTTTTTCCTCACATTTTTCAAGGAGTTGGATTATTCTCAAATTGTCTTTCCTGGATCTGTTTTCCAGGTCTGTTGTCTTTTGAATAAGGTACTTGACATTCTTTTCAATTGTTTCATTTCTCTGGTTTTGCTTGACTACCTCTTGGTTTCTCCTTGAGTCATTCATTTCTACTTGTTCCAGTCTAATTTTCAATGATGTATTTTCTTCACTCACTTTTTTTATATCTCTTTGTAATTGTCCAATTGAGTTTTTATCTTTTATGTAATTTTTTTCCATTTTATCCATTTTATTTTTTAGAGAGCTGTTTTCTTTTTCCAGCTCACTAATCCTGTTTTCCTTGGAGTTGTTTACCTTTTCCAGCTCACTAATTTTGTTTCTCAATGATTTGATTTCTTTATCCACTCTGTCTTTGAATGCCTTCTTTGAATGCTTTTGATGACTTCTCCAGGCTCTCTTGCCAAGCTTCTCTTTCCTTTTCCCAATTCTCTTCCAGCTCTCTTGTGAGAGCCTTTTTGATTTCCTCTATGAGATTCTTTTGTATTGAGGAGCAGCTCATATCCCTCTTAGGGGATTCATCTGGGGACAGTCTGTTTTTAGTCTCCTCAGTGTTTGAAGTCTGCTCTCTCTCTCCATACAAAAGCTGTCAATGGTTAGAGCCCTTTTGAATTTTTTGTTCATTTTGTCAGAGTAGGAATCGAAGAAAACAAATTGACAAGAGAAATAATTGGTCTGTTTTGTGGGGGATGGGGCTGGATGGTATTAATGGGCTTCCTCTTCAGACTGGGGGTAGGGCAGCAGAGAGCCACTAACAGAACAGCAATGACTGTACTGAGTCTGCGCTCTGAGGCTCTGAGAACGAGCTGAGTCAGTCCAGGTGGGGATTGGGGGTGGCCGGGTTCTGAGAGATGCTGGCTTTTTGGGGTTTTAATCTTCACCTCCGGTGTTTACACCCTCTCCGCTGCTCCTGGCTTGCTGCCAAGATGGAGTATCCACACAGGGGAAAAAGTCTTTTCGCAGAAACGGCAGAGATCGTACCCCTCCCCCTCAGGTTTGAGCTGTGTGAGCTGCCTGTCTAACTCTGGCTTGTCTGCCCTCAATCTGCGCCCAGTCTGATTGACCCTCCCCCGAGCAAACACAGACCTTTTCTGGTGACTTGCAAGGATGTCTTCTCTTGTTGATTATTTGTGGATTTCTTTCTGGGTCAAGCATTAAGTCTGAGGCTTGTCATGAAGTAAGTTCTGAGAGAAAACGTGGAGCTCAAGCAGCTGTCTGCCTCCAAGTCGCCATCTTGGCCGGAAGTTCCTGTCTCTTTGTAATTACTGCCCATACCAACAAATTTAACAGCAATTCCATTCACTAATCTTTTGGGAATAAGTCACATTTGCTAACCTTCCTATGGTGAAATTTGCTAACACTGGGCACTTGCTCAGTTATTTCTCAGAGTTGCAGAACAACACAATGTATTTCCTTGACTGTTCCCAAATGTTTGATCTGATAAAGATGTCATTCACAAAACAAGTAATGCATACATAGTTGAAAAAAAAATGACTTTTAAATACATCACCTTTTAAAGAGAAGTTGAGTAGGTTTCAAACAATATAGTCATTTGAAATTAAAGTCAGACTTATGCTTTTCTGATTGATTTTAAACTCATAACACGTTTGATATCCTTGGTAAGAAAAATGATAAGGGCCGTCTGCCATTCCATTGCCAATTTAATTCCCTACTTTGCTGACCAGCATAAAGTAAGTACACAAACAGCAATGTGGGGGCAAAGAGCTCTATTTTTGCCTCCAACTTCTAACTCATCCTCAAAGCATTATGCATCACAATTATGAATGGAAATTTGATAGGAGAGGTCATGGGGTTTAAATATATTTAGATGTCCTTTCTGAGTCATTTTTGTAATACATTTTCATATCAATACATTGATTTTTGGATGAGCTACATGAAGCTTTTCATATTGAAGAGGGCCAAGTGCCATTTGAACTTCAAATATACATTAGGAGAATGAAATAAAGGCATTCTTTCATATACCAAATTCACTGAATTATAAAATGTAGATAAATGCAGGCTTTTGTTCTAATTCAAATGTGAAGAAGGATTTCTTTCAATCTCTTCTCTAATCCTATGCAATATTCCAAATTTCCATAATACTTCCCTTTCTATCTAGGTATACAGGAACCTTGTTTCTGTTTTTTACTCTTTTATAAGTAACACATTTTAGAGGCTTGTTCTTGTATGATATTGTTTAATGCAAAATACCACATACTATGTCACTAAATAGCTTTTTTCTTTAGCGATGGCTAACCATAGAGGTCAGTGGCCTTAGTCAAGACTCAATGGTGCAGAAGCAAAAATTCATTTATTACAGGCAATTTTTTTTCTTAATAGTATGATTCCAACTTGATCAGTTTAGATTACATAAATTCCTGAGATTATCAAAATGAACTGAAAGAGCTATCATGCTCTTTCAGTTCATTTTGATAATCTCAGGAATTTATGTAATATCCTTTTCACAGTATATATATATATATATATATACATATATATATATATATATATGTATATATATATATATATATATACTGTGAAAAGGATATTACAAACTAGACATATATACACACATACATATGTGTACATATACACATATATATGTGTGTGTGTGTGTGGTGTGTATACTGTGAAAAGGGTATTACAAACCAGACCATGCCTGATGTATTAAGTGCTATAGTAGTATATGTATGTTTTTTCAAGCTTTGCTTATTTGCAAGCATTATTTATATTTTCTCAGTATATATCTATTAATCTAAAGTGGAGATGCTACTTCATGCAATTTAAAATACCTAAGTACTTCAAAAATGGTATGAAGTAGTGGGGAAGTCTTAGACCAAGAATTAGTACACATTAATTTCAGTCCCAATTTTTTCTTCTAATTAGGTGTGTAATCTTGGATTAATCCATTAATACATCCAGCATTTGGTTTCTTTATCTGTTAAATCAGTTTGGATTGGATGAGCTACAAAGTTTCTACCAGTTCTAAAATTATATGTTTATTTATAGGATAGTGATTAATAGGCACAAATATATATGTACATACATATTTGTGTATATATATATGTATATATTCACACACATAAGTATATATAAGTAATTATATACACACACACATATATATATATATACATATACACATATATAAACACATATGTTCACAAGCATAAAATGCTTTTCATTTAAAAAGTATCAATAACTCTTTCCTCTTCCTCAAATCACACTGAATTCTCCTTACTATCTTACCCCAACATTTGTCCTAACATTTCCTTATGTTACCTAAAATTGTCTCATGTTTATTTCTACCAATTTCCCAGAGCACTGCCCTCTACTTCAGCTCTCCCCTTTCCAATGACTGCAGCAATAAAGCCTCTCTAGTCCTATAGTGTCAGATCAGAGCAGAATATGCTATATACACTATTTCTATGAACAGGGATTCATCAATTATAATGCTTCAGGAAAGATGGAGAACTATCTGGCCTGATTACATGACTTGTTACTGAGCATTAAGTATTAGTAAGCCTTACTATAAGACCTTCCCCTCTGCCCTCTGAGACCCATCCTCTTCCTCTTTGCTTTGTTCCCCAAAGGTGGTTTTATCTTTCTAATTGCTTTGCATCTGATTCTCTTCTATAAAACTAGGGACCAATTTTTTTTTTATCTATTTGTATCTCAAGCATTTAGCCTAATACTAGGTATATATTAAAATACTAATAAATTCTTTTTAATTTACACATTAAGTAAAATTATTGTGTTAAGAATTCTATTTTATTTTGTGAGTCTGTTCTAATTCAGGAAAAGTTTAAAATTTGTAGAAATGTTGGCTTACTTAAGAAACTACTTGGCTTGAGAATGGCTTAACAAATTGTGGTAAATGAATGCAATGGGATGTTATTGCACTGTCAGCAAAATGGTCAGCTTCAGAAAAACCTGGAACAATCTAGATGAAGTGACACAGAGTGAAGTTAGCAGAATGAGAACAAATTATATAATAACAACTACATTATAAAGAAAAAAACAACAGCAACTTTAAAACTTATGAAAAACCTGATTAATGCATACCAAATCATGATTACAAAAGACTTGTAATAAAACATGCTATCCACCTTCTAATAGATGGTAGAGGGAGAAAAAAGAATGGGAATATGACTAGGTGTCTTACTGAAGAACTATAGCCTGAGAAAACCTAAGAAATTCCTAACCTTTCAGGCTGAGATTAGATATTATATTAGAAGATAGTATATAATAATAATAGTATATAACTATAATCCAAACATTAGCCGAATACAGACATAGATGGAAACTAGGGAGACCAAAAATTGTGAAAAGAGCTTACTTATAGTGTCCAAAAAGAAGAAAATAAGATAAACAATGAGTTAATTTTAATAATAATAAGAGATAACATTTAAATTATAACAAATTTCCCAATGAATACTTAGGGGGTTTTTGTACCTTTTTTCTCTATGTGGAATATGAAAATTGAAAAATATTTTTTTCAGTTATTTCAAAATAATTTAAATTTTTCTTTGTATCTATAAAGCACATGAATGGGTTAAATGTTCTCTTTGTTAATGTCTTATGTCTGGAGTAAGTTTAACTGCTGTGCTTACATGACCCTAATTAGGATCTACTAATCATATGTTGGCAGCTACCAGAGAGGAGTCTTTTTAATTTCTATCAGTAAAGGATTAGAAATCCTCCCTATAACTTGCTGTGAAAAAATCAAGCTAAGTGATGGCAACATCTTAGAGAAATACAGTTTGTCCATTGGGAAGGATAGACAAAGTTCATAGTCATAAATAAACTATAATTATTAGACAAGTGGTGAGCTCAATTTTTCAAATATCTTTCATATTTTTTGACATAGTTCTAAGAGAATGCTTTGGAATTCAATCTTATGAAGCATTTGAAGAACTTATTACTATCATACTAAGTAGTCCTGTTTCTGAGTCATTTTTCCTACTACTATCAATTTATATTAAGGCAGTGAGAAATAGTTAAAATCAAGTACAAGAATTCAGATCAAAAAAACAAAACAAAACAAAAAAAAAACTCCCACATCCAAAATATTGAATGTAATTATAAATTCTTAGTCTGTTTTCCTCTTACTTTTCCTTTTAGGAAAAGATACTAGGCTGTATTTCAGATATAGAGGAAAAGATCCAAGGAGGTAATTGCCAGGTCAAAAGGAAAAACATGTTTTGCTTTGTTTTTTGTTTTTGTTTTTTTCTTGAGGAAATTAAATACTGAAATACTTATCCAAACTGTGGATTTTGTCTCCTAAATATTTTCTTTCTGTTCTTTACCCACATAGCTGGCACTCTTGACTTTATTATGTATATCTCAGCAGCAAAGTCTGACTGTTTGGCTCTATGTTTTTTTTTTTATAATTAATTTTATAATTATAACATTTTTGACAGTACATATGCATAAGTAATTTTTTTTATTTTTACAACATTATCCCTTGTACTCCCTTCTATTCTGAATTATTCCCCTCCTTCCTTCCACCCCCTCCCCTAGAAGACAAGCATTCCCATACATATTAAATATCTTATAGTATATCTTAGGTACAATATATATGTGCAGAACTGAATTTTGTTGTTGTTGTTGTTGCAAAGGAAGAATTGTATTTGGAATGTAAAAATAATCTGGGAAGAAAAACAAAAAAAAAATGCTCACAGTTTACACTCATTTCCCAGTGTTCCTTTTCCGGGTGTAGCTGATTCTGTCCATCATTGATCAATTGGAATTGGATTAGTTCTTCTCTATGTTGAAGATATCCACTTCCATCATAATACATCCTCGTACAGTATCATTGTTGAAGTGTATAAGGATCTCCTGGTTCTGCTCATTTCACTCAGCATCAGTTGATGTAAGTCTCTCCAAGCCTCTCTGTATTCCTCCTGTTGGTCATTTCTTACAGAACAATAATATTCCATAACATTCATATACCATAATTTAGCCAACCATTCTCCAATTGATGGGCATCCATTCATTTTCCAGTTTCTAGCCACTACAAAAAGGGCTGCCACAAACATTTTGGCACATACAGATCCCTTTCCCTTCTTTAGTATTTCCTTGGGATATAAGCTCAGTAGTAGCACTGCTGGGTCAAAGGGTATGCACATTTTGATAACTTTTTGGGCATAATTCCAGATTGTTCTCCAGAATGGTTGTATTCTTTCACAACTCCACAAACAATGCATCAGTGTCCCAGTTTTCCCACAGCCCCTCCAACATTCATTATTATTTGTTCCTGTCATCTTAGGCAATTAGACAGGTGTGTAGTGGTATGTCAGAGTTGTCTTAATTTGCATTTCTCTGATCATTAGTGATTTGGAACACTCTTTCATATGAGTGGAAATAGTTTTAATTTCATCATCTGAAAATTGTCTGTTGATATCCTTTGACCATTTATCAATTGAGCATGGCTTGATTTCTTATAAATTAAAGTCAATTCTCTGTATATTTTGGAGATGAGCCCTTTATCAGAACCTTTAACTGCAAAAATGTTTTCCCAAGTTGTTACTTCCCTTCTAATCTTGTTTGCATTAGTTTTGTTAGTACAAAAACTTTTTAATTTGATGTAATCCAAAATTTTCTATTTTGTGATCAATAATAATCTCTAGTTCTCCTTTGGAAACAAATTCCTTCCTCCTCCACAAGTCTGAGAGTTCCTCTAATTTATTTATGATTTCGTTCTTTATGCCTAAATCTTGGACCCATTTTGATCTTATCTTAGTATGTGGTGTTAAGTGTGGGTCCATGCCTAGTTTCTGCCATATGTCTCCTAAATATTTCAAGATTTTGTTTGTAAAGCTAACCCTCTGGTATGATTTACTTCTAAATTACCTTTCCTCAAGAAGAATTTGTTTTCTGAAGTTCAAGGTTTAGATCACTTGTAAATAAAAAAATATATATTTTTAGACTGTTATGTGTTCTATTATCTCATCTGATTAAATCTGTGTTCTACACTCTTTGCTTCCACTTTGTATCCACCTGTTTTCTACCTAAACCATGTGATCTAATCTCTGATATTCCCATTCCTTTAGTATTACTCCTTTGAAAGTTAGTCATGAGTCTCTCCTGGATAAATCCTTTGCATTTTATTTAGTATTTATTTGTATAAATCTCTATCATTTAATTCTGTCACCTAGACACAATTTTAAAAATACTCATAATATATAGTATATATATATATATATATATTTGTATACATACACACATATATATGTGTATATATATATATATATATACATATGTATATATATATATATATATATATATATAAGTATATTTATGTAACACCATTACATTTCCTAATGCATTTTTCTCCTCTTCCCATAGACATATGCACCATAATAAAGAACTTTTTAAGGGAAAAAAAAAGAATTTCATGAACTAACATATCAAGAAAATATATCTCTTTCCCTTACTATATAAATGAAAATGAAGTGCCCTATTCTTTTTCATTGGGGTCAAACTTTATCATTATTTTACAACATTTAGTTTTGATTGCTTTGCTATTTTTTCAGATCTTTTCATGGATCTACTTATTTTATTCTCCATCATTTCCACTAAGTGCTATGATTCTCTCTATCATTCTCCATTATTTCTTAAAGCATCATAATTATCCCATTACAAACCATGGTAATTATTTCAATTATTCCATTTTTTCATGTACCTTAGTGTGTTTCATGCCCCAAATGAGGACCTTCTGCTTGGTTCACAGTTCTTTGATAGTTTGTTCACGATTTTTTGGCCAGGCCTTTAAGGCATTTTATATTTTATCTACAGTCTTCCACAAAGCTTTGTGATAACTCATTCAATGTAATCTAGTAAACACATAAAATAATAATGGCTTAAAATTACATGAGGCTTTAAAATTTGTAATGAATTTCACATAAATTATTTCATTTTATCTTCATAAAATTCTAAGAAGTAGGATCTCTGTTTACTATCATTTTGCTGACGAGAAAACTTAGAAAAGTTAAATGATTTCCCCAAATTACTTAAATAGTAAGTAGGTGGGGTGAAATTTGAATCCAGGTCTTCCCAACTTCAAGTCCAAAACTCTGGCAGGCATGGTTATGATTCTATACCTATATTTATAAGTAAAGGTTTACATCTTATGTGCTTTTTAGTTCTGTTATTTCAAATGCCTAGGAACAAGGAATCTTTTACCTCATCTTAAATATATCATCCTGAATTCTGCTTATGATTTTCCTTTTCAAACTGGGCATTTATCTTAATCATCCTATACTTGTCTTTGATATTCTCATTCTAGTCCTTCAGGCTCAAAATCTTGAAGTTGTGACTTATTTTGACTCATTCCTTTTCTTCATACCCCTTAACCAACCCATTAAAGTTTTGATGATGTTTTCCTTTGAAATATTGCTCAAATCTGTCTTTTCCATTCTATTTTTACTTATAATTAACCAAATTCAGATGTTTTTATGTCTATTTTATAAAAATAAGCTTTATTTAAAATAAAAAATAAAATAAAATTTCTTATAAAATTAAAGATAATTGTCAAGATATAGATGACTGCTGTTAGGTTCTTACTAAGTGCTAATGAGATAATGAGATATTAGGTTCTTACTAAGTTCTAAGTTGGTACTTGACAACTCTATTTTAGTGAAAGCCTCTCCCTGATCTTTCTGTTCAGGGAGGACACTCCAAGCTTTTATTGCAGTCTTAGCAATTTGCTTATATATTGTCATGGTATAATTAATCTTAGAGTTGTCAAGTACCGACTTAGCTCTTAGTAAGAACCTAGTATCTCATTATCTCATTAGCACTTAGTAAGAACCTAACAGACTGCCAATGAATAAGTCCTAGCAAAAATTTCCAATTCCAATCTGTCTTTTCTCCAAACCATTTGACATGCCACCATGATCAGCATAGGAAACTAGTGTACATTTAATAAATATTTATTGATTAATTAACATATCTTTACTGAGATATTGCTTACATGATTAAAGCAAAGTTATTTAGACCTTTGTCAGTTTCATTTGGACCATTTGTTGTTGTTTTTTTTAATTTAATTTTGCTTGCAGTTTTCTAATTGGCAGAACTTGTAAATACTCTAGGAATGCCTAGAAACTAGAAACAGTATATTGCTTTATAAATTCTTGTCATGGACAATGCTTTGCCCTAAAAGTCTTTCTTTTCTCAGCACAGATAATGCTATATAAATCCTTCACAACATCTTGAATATGGCCACACCGATACCTGTACATCAAATGTATGGAACAGGCTAAAATTTGAACCAAGGATTTTTTCATTTGTAACAACACATATTATGAGCTCTCTAAGCCTTGTGAAGAGGTATAAAGGTTTTATTGTGCCTTAAGCTGAGTTGTCCACCTTTGACCTACAGACCAAAAAAAAATGTGGATCCAAGAAAGATCTTTTAGATATGTTAGAATATTTTTCTAGCTTGGAAGCCCTGAAGATAATGTAGGTTTTGTTATGTTGTTTAAGCCAGAAAAAAAGAGCAGAAATCATATAGCATGGACATTAATTTATCAGAAACATCCTTTGATGAAATGATAATAGATGGACTGACTTTAAGATATTGGGAAAATTTTGGTTGATACATGTTGATATCCCTAGACTGTAAGGAATTTTTCAGCTATTAAGATTTGACTTGTGAAATTTAGTGAGATTTAAGGCTTAATTTGAACATGGTCAGTTCAAAATAAGTTTGGTAAAATTGCAGAATCAGTAATGCTGTCATTCTTTGAATTCCCCAGGTCTATTTTATATGCACATCTCATTTCCCAAGATAAATCTATAAGATTTTCTAGAGCATATACCTTTCTTTCTACTTCTTTTGAATACTGCTGGGAACATTTTTTACTTAATGAAAGAATATTGCCTAACCTAGATTTAAGCAGTAGTCTTGCTTAGACAAACCATCAGAAAACTATTGCCATAATTCAGGTGGAAAGGACCTATGGGTATAAAAGGTTGTTTATAGGCATGTGTATAATTTAACTACAAGGAATATATATATATATGTATACACACACATGTACATATAACTAAAATCAATCATTTAATGAATATTTTAAGCTCTTACTACTAACAGGTAGTACACAAATAATGGTAGATATAAAATGTGTCAAAAGATAATTTCTCCTCTCAAGGATCTTATTTTTAAAATTTTATTTTCCTTAATTTTAATTTTAATTTCCTAATATTATTCTTTCATTCAACCCTTCCCCACCCATTGAGAAGACAAGAAATACAACACCCATTATGTAAAGGGCTGAAACTCTTTTGTTAATGCACTGGGGTAAGACAATCAAGCACTTGAGGCTAATTACTGATTGGACAATACTCTATAAGAATATGCTTGGAAAATGTCCCTTCCCACTATCCTGTGCTGGCCCAATTGTTTGGTGTATACAGAGAAGTGTGGGAGGCACTAGTAGGTGCAGTGAGACTAGTTAGGGTCACTTCTGGGAGAGAGACTACGAGGTGAGGTTGCAGATATCCTACTCATCCACTCTTTTCATTTCTATTGCTAAAGACTTAGAATAAAGATTTTTGCTTATCCTGACTCCTGTTGATTCTAAGGTATCCAGGGTCCTAAAGTGGTTATCACACCATTAAACATACGAAGTCATGAAAAATAAATATCCATTAGATACATTGCCAAAAAGGAAAAAAAAAAAAAAAAAGCAAGAAAAAGGAAGTGAAAAATTTGCTTCTGTCTGCACTCAGAATCCATCAGTTTTGGAGGCAGATAGCATTTAAAAAAAATAGTTCCTTTGTAATTGTTTTGTATTATTATATTGATTAGAGTAGCTAAGTCTTTTACAACTTGATTATCATTAGAATATTGCTACTACTGTCTATATTGTTCTGTTATTTCTACATGTCTCACTTTGTACCAACTTATCAAAGTCTTTCTGGGTTTTTTATGAAACCATCCCCTTTATCATTCATCATAGCACAATAGGATACCATCATAACTATATACCACAACCTGTTCATCCATCCCTTAATTGTTGGATCTTTACTTAATTTCCCAATTCTTTACCACCACGAAATGAGTTGTTATAATTATTTTTGTACATATGGCTCCTTTTTCTTTTCCTTTGATCTCTTTTGGAAACAGACTTGGTAGTTATGTTACTAGTTCAAAGTTTTATAACCCTTTGGTCATAGTTCCAAATTGTTCAGGATGTTTAAAACCTAATGAATATAAAAGATTTCTGATCCTAAAAACAAGAATGTATACAGTGAAAAACATATGATTTATGACATATACTATTAAAAGAATTATTATTCATTCTTTCAAGGACATCAAGTTAACAAAGATCTGAATAACATCTCATTTACTTTTTTTAATTAAAACTTTTTATTTTCAAACCATATTCATAGATAATTTTCAACATTCACCCTTGCAAAATCTTGTGTTCCAATTTTTCCCTCCCTTTTTTTACTCTCTCCTCTAGATGACAAGTAATTCAATATATATTACATATGCAAGTATTCTATACATATTTGCACAATTATGCTCCACAAGAAAAATCATATCAAAAAGGGAAAAATTTATCTCATTTACTTTTAAATAATTATTGAAGGTAAGAAGGTAAAAGAATGTTAAAAATTATCTATAGAAGACTTAGAATTCATGGACTTGTTTTTTCTATAATATTTTGAAAAACTATTTCAACATGATTGATTTCCTTTGTAATTATACATATATATTTTTGCATCTAAAAATATTCTAGATGGTCTCTGTAGACTTCACAGGATTGTTAAAAGATTCTTATTTCACAAAAATATTAAGAATTTCTGAGAGCAGATAAAAGTCAGAGACCTGCCTGAACTCTCCCAAATTCCAAACAGCTTTGAGTAATATCTCAAAACAAATCCAAGAATGGCAGAATTCACAAAAGGACAAAGCAAAATAATTTTCTGATCTAAAACAACTTAGAAAGTCAGCAGGAAAGGTTTATCAGATGAAATGAGAGTAGAATACAGTCCAGAATTGGTGTGCCCTAGAAAATCAGATGTAGGCTTTGTGGGGTGACTGAATCAGCACTGCCAGAAGCAGCTTTCTAAGTTCTCAACCCACAAAGAATAATGGAGACAGTCAACTGTTTAAAAAGAGATCCCTTTACTGGCAAAAAGGGCAGAAATCTATTTCATTGCCCATATGTGGATGTGGTTCCCATTCCTGGGTCACAATCCTGAATGAAGAAGAGCATTATCCACCAGATCTTCCCACTCTAGGGGATTAGAGGCCATGGCCACAGTTCCATGATAGAAAAGAGTGCATATGGTTGTTCACAGAATCATCAGTCAAAAGAGAAGCATACATATGTCGCCTTAGATCATAGCACCTTGGAACAATTAAAAAAACTTACATATTCCCAGAAGCTCTAAAAGCAACTGCATTAAAAAAACAAACAAACAAACAAAACAACAACAACAACAAGAACTCTGAAATTTGGGATAGGGTCCCTCTCTACCCCAGAAACAGAGTCCTATTTTAACACAAGGTTAAATTAGCTTAATTAACAAAAGTTGATACATAGTCTAGAAAAATCATTTAACAACAAAATCCTGACCAAAGAAACAGTGGCAAGGAAAATCAAAAAAACAAAATCAGAACAATTCAACAAAGTCAAAATCATTATGTCCAAAGCCTCAAAGGAAAATGTAAATTGGTCTTGGGCCCAAAAAGAATTCTGGAAGAAAAATTTTAAAGGCTTTGAAAAGTCAAATAACAGAGAGGAAAAACTGGATAAAGAAATGAGAAAGATGAAAGAAAATCATTAAAATAGAGTCAAGAGTTTGGTCAAGGACACACATGCACGCACACATACACATACACATGCACACAAATAAAACGTTAAAAAACAGAATAGTCCAAATGGTAAAAGTAGCACAAAAATCCACTGAAGAGAGGAACTTCTTAAAAAGCAGAATTAGTCATATAAAAAAAAAAAAAGAGCTACAAAAAGTCACTGAAGAAAATACTTTCTTACAGAGTAGAATTGGCCAAATGGAAAAGAAAGTAGAAAACCTCATTTAAGGAAATAACTCCTTGAAAATTATAATCAGTCAAGTGGAAGTGAATGAGTACGAGACATCAAGAAACAATAAAAGAAAATCAAAAGAATGAAAAAATGGAAGAAAATATGAAATGCTTCACTGGGAAAGCACTAATGAGGAGAGAGAATTAAAAAAAATTATTAGACTAACTGAAAGTCATGATCAATAAAAGAGCCTACACATTATATTTCAAGAATTTTTAAAGAAAAACTTCCTTGACATCCTAGAACCAAAGGGCATTGAAAGAATTCACAAATCATTTCCTGAAATATATCCCCAAATGAAAACTCTAAGGAATATTGCAGACATATTCCACAGTTAGTAGTCCGTGGAGAAAAATACAGAAATAAACAATTCAAATATTGTGGAACTATAGTCAGGATTATACAGAATTTAACAACTTCTGCATGCTTTGAATGGCAAAAGAGCTAGAATTATAACTAAGTATCACATATTAAGTGAAAATCAATATAAGCCTTCAAGGAGAAAAGTGAATATTCCTAATAAAAGGATCAGAAATGAATAGAAAAACTTGACTTTCAGATACAAGATTCGAAAGAAGCATAAAAAGGTAAAAGGAAAGAAAAATCATAAAGGATTCAATAAGGTTAAACTATTTACATTCCTATATGGGAAGATGCTTCTCCTACTAACTTTCTCATTATTAGAAGGAATATTCATAGAGAGAAAACATTGAATATGATGGAAATATCATCTAAAAATATAAAATTAAGGGGCAAAAGAAAGGAATGCACAGGAAGAAGGAGAAAGGGAGAGGTGGAATAAGATAAATTATCTCACACTGAAGAAGCACAAAAAGTCCATTTCAGTGGAAGAGAAAGTAGGGATTCAGTGAGCACAGCATGTGAACTTTACTTGTAATTTGTTCAGACAGAGAATAAAATACAAATTCATTTGGGTATAAAAATTTATCTTATCTTATATGAAAGTAAGAGGAGAAAGAAATAAGAGAAGGGGGGAAGGCTCAAAGAAGATAGGATGGACCGGGGGAAAGCAAAACAGCATTGATGATGGACATTGTGAAAAGAAAGATTTGGATAAATGGAAGTGAGGTAGAAAATTAGGATGGAGGAAATAGTAATAATTAACTGTGAAAAAAATTCTAGCAATTATCTCTGCAAAAAGGACTCATTTCTCAAACATTCTCAAGTATATAAAAATAAGATCCATTCTCCAAATAATAAGTGGTCAAATAATAGAAATATACAATTTTCAGACAAAGCAGTCAAAGGTATCTATAAATGCTCAATCATTATCTATTAGAGAAACGAAAATTAAAAAAAACAAACAAAAAACTCTAACATATTGCCCCACACCTATCAGATTGGGTAATATGACAGAAAAAAAAATGTTGAAGGGATGTGGGAAGAGTAATGCTATTTTGGTAGTTGTGAACTAATAAAACCATTCTGTAGAACAACTTAAAGGAATGACCAAAGTGCTATTAAAAAAGTTCCTAAACTCAATAATTTGACAATCACTAGAAGATAATATATGAAATAATGCAGGAAAGTGGAATGGAAGGAAGGGTATACTTAGAGTAGAGGACAATTTTATCTGTAGAGTTGAGTATGTAAATAGAGTGATCTGGGAGACAAGTTTCTGCCGTTTATTAAAAAAGGCACTAGGAGAAATTTAGCCAATTTCCCTCCAGCTTTCCAAACAGAGGGGAGAAAAAGATAATATCAATAAAGGCTTGAGTTAGCAGCCTGGCAGTGAGTTTAAAAGGTATGAATTAATCCTGGGAAGGACAACTTGTTCTATTGATTTGAAATCAGACAAGTTAGCAGATGCAAAGTGAATTTTAGTAGCTTATATATAAAAGACCTTTGAATATTTGAAGGTAACTATCACGTTACTTCCATGTAATTTATTCTGTGGACCATAATTCCATGTTCCTTTAAACTTGGTTCATGTGAAATGAGCTTTTATATGCTGATCATCCTAGTTACTGTCTCCTAGATGCTCTGTCAATAGCCTTTCTAAGATATTGTTCCTAAAACTAAATCTATAACTCAAGATGTGTTTTGACTAAAGCAGAATACAGGGCTGTAACTTTTCTTCCTCAATCATAGGCTCCTCTAAATGGGTCTTTTTAAGTTCATATTAACTATTTTGACTACCTTCCCTCATCCCATGAAGCACTTTTGGCAAATTTATTCTAGTATATCAAGTTTGTAGTGTGGATAAGAAAGCTGAGACTAAGTATTATGGATTGATGAATACAAGGTCACACTGGTCATTAATGATAATTGAGAACAAAAATTAAAATTTTTGTCTTCTAAACTAGTCATGTTAAACTCATAGTCCATGGCCCACAACAATCCCAAAGGCTGTCCAAACCAGACTCATACTTTACTGGGAAAAGAAATAAATAAAAATTACAACAAAATATAGATAATGTTACTATGTAGTTTACTAAATCAAAGTTCATCCTGCAAGAATATTTATGTATGTTTGTTATTGTAAAGTCATTTTCAACTCTTTATGACCCCATTGTCCATAGATATTCATGAGGTTTTCTCAGCAAAAATATTGGAATAGTTTGCCATTTCTTTTTCCAGTAGATCTTTTTTAGACAATGAAATATTAGGTGACTTGTCTCACAGTTAGGAAGTGTCTGAGGCTGGATTTGAATTCAGATCTTCCTGACTTCAGACCAAGAACTTATGGATACTGAGCCACCAGCTGCTTCAGTGATGTATGATTTAGTGACCTCTGCCTTCATTTGAATTTGAAATATTTTTTCTAACCCATTGGTTTTTCCAACACTTAGGGCACATCAAACTTTTGGCACATATCCATTTATCAAGCAATGATAGATGAATAAATCACTATTGTACCCAAATGTTATGCTGAACACTACAGTGAATATATGAAAAAAGAATCCATAGCCTGACCTGAAAAAGCTTTCATTTTCAACAATAGTCCTTTCCAATAGGGTCAGATGTGTATGTGGAGATATGGAATGCAAAGAAAGATGTGTTACTTTTATAGATGATCCTTAAAAAAAAAAAAAAAAAAAGATTGTACCTGGACTTGGTATATATATTTCAGTGATCCTCTTATTGTAGGTACTTATCTTTGTAATGCTGATGTGGCCTCTAAAAATGAATATAATAGAATGATTTTGTGGAATTTGGAAGCTGAGATCTTCTCTGAACCCCAAGAAATAGTGATTATTAGGGAAATCTATCTGTCCTGTGATATCACCTTGACTTTCTTGTCAATGTGATCTGTTTATTCTGTCCATAGTGGCGCCACCTTCTACTCTATAATTAATGCAGTTTTAACCCTGATTTTGGGAGTAAATTAACATAACACAACATTCATATACCACAATGTATTAAGTCATTCTCCAATTGATGGGCATCCATTCAATTTCCAGTTTCTAGCCACTACAAAAAGGGATGCCACAAACATTTTTGTTCATGTGGCTCCCTTTCCCTTCTTTAAGATCTCTTTGAAATATAAGCCTAGTAGTAACATTGCTGGATCAAAGGGTATGAACAGTTTGGAAACTTTTTTAGCACAATTCCAAATTGCTTTCCAGGATCCATTCACAATTCCACCAACAATAAATCAATGTCCCAGTTTTGTTTTCCCACATCCCCTCCAAGATTCATCATTATCTTTTCCTGTCATCTTAGCCAATCTGACAAGTATGTAGTGGTATCGCAGAGTTGTCTTGATTTGCATTTCTCTGATTAATAATTATCTGGAGCAACTTTTCATATGACTAGAAATAGTTTCATTTTCTTCATCTGAAAATGTTCTGTTCATATCCTGTGACCATTTCTCAATTGGAGAATGGCTCGATGTCTTATAAATTTGATTCAATTATCTATATATTTTGAAAATGAGGCCTTTATCAGAGCCTTTGACTGTAAAACTGTTTTCCCAGTTTATTGCTTTCCTTCTAATCTTGTCTGCATTAATTTTGTTTATACAAAAACCTTTTAACTTAATATAATCAATATTTTATATTTTGTGATCAATAATGATCTCTACTTTATGCTCCTTTTTTGATGTTACTTTTGGTTTCTCATTCAGAGGTTCACCAATCATTTCTGCATAACACTTATCTCTTCTTGAAGCAGGAACTTTCCTAGCTCAGGAAAATTCAGATAGCATATGGGAAATCTGTAATCCCTGGCCAGACTGGGGGCAGGCCTGGAAGGAAAAGCATGGATAGAAACATTTTGGAAGTTCTTTTGAGAAGAAGAATTTGAGCAAGAAATACTTGCTTCTTTATTTGGCTAAAAAAAATCTATGAGGATTGATATTATTGTAAGAAAATTTCAATTTGTTCACCATAGCTACTAATTTGATTGGCCTAAGCTTTCTATTTTTTTTTCAGAATAAAGACTCAGAGATCTTAAAGAAAACAGTATGCAAAATTTATGTTAATGTTATGAGTTTTATTTTATAAATACCTTATGTTTCAAGATAATTCTTATTATCTCTGGAATGTTTTTTTCAGTCTTTTACAACTATATTTTAAATTCTACTCTTTCCACAGGCATTTAGTATTTGAGTCTAGAGGAGGGGGTAAGGAGAGACATGTAAGACATTGATATCTCAGCTAGAACAACCAAGGCTGCATATTATCAGAGTTTCTTTATTAAAAGTGGCATTTTCATTAAAATCCCTTTCTTTGTAAAAAATCATGAAGGTGCATTATCTATTCTGAACAAATGTGTTTCAGAAAGTGCCTAGAGGTAATAACACATTTAAAGAAAAATATTAAATATGATGGCTGGCCAAATGCAATTTTCACATTTGTGATATTTGTTGTTGTTGTTGCTGCTATTATTGTTATGCTAGTGGTTGTTATTGGCTAGTTGTATTTCTCTTGAAAAGAATTATATTTGAAACAGGAATGCAGAGTTTTTTAAAAGCATGATATAATTGCAGAAATTCAAGTAGATTAGCAAAAGAATAATTCAAGATGTGTTATATTCCTACATTCCTGTTTCTGGAAAAACACATTAATGGTCTTTAGGGATCTGTTTGAGAGTGTGGCTTTACAAGTAGACAGGGTGGAATGCAGAAGTTATGAACCTTATCCAGCCTCCTCCACTATATGAACCTCTTCTTTTATTAATTCCATTATGTGAGATACTTGAGAATAGGACCTCTTTTGGCTTTTCTGAGCTGCAGAGTACAAAATATAATGCATGCTGGACTGACTGGAAAATCATTCAATCATTGTGAATCTACATAATACAGAATAGAGATTAGGCTTGATGCTAAGTAGTAGTAGTAGCAGCCCAAGAAAGTTAAAAAGATAATACATAGAAATGAAGTATGGAAAAAAAATTAGGAACTCTTTCACCATTTGTGCAAACTTAAGTAAGGGAATTTTTTTGTTCTGTCTCTTATTTTGTTTATTGGTAAAATGTGAACAATATAGCTCCCACTCATCTACTTCCCTGGCTTGTTAATAGTGATGAAATCAGATTATATATTTAGAATATACTTTGAAATATTAAATGCAATATAAAAGGCAAGGTGTTCTTATTACTAGAAGGTTGAACAAAAATATTGGATAAGACATGGGGCTGATAATGAAATATACCGATAAGAGAATGGTGGCTTGGCTAATTGGAAATCCCTCTGTTATAAGTATGTTTTTCATTTCACAAGGAGTTAGCACACTGGAAGAAATAAAATGCAAAAAATTAAAATTAAAAAAATAAAAAGAACAGTTATTCTAGAGGCATTAAGGCTTGTCAAATGGTTTCTATTCAGAGAGACTTGTCAAACTGCCACCAAATATCATGCCTTCCAATCATAATGGAGTTTCTCAAAGTAGTGCCAAATTGCCACTTTCTTGGTAGCCAGAAAATGTTAGCAAAGCCTCATGAATTCAATGATGAGGGCCAAGTTGTTAAACTACTACTGTTGAATTCATTGGCTTGCCACCAGCTTCTGCAATGCTACACTTGGCAATATCCCCAGAGAGAAGATGAT
Organism: Sminthopsis crassicaudata; assembly: GCF_048593235.1. NCBI lineage: Eukaryota > Metazoa > Chordata > Mammalia > Dasyuromorphia > Dasyuridae > Sminthopsis > Sminthopsis crassicaudata. The sequence goes on from NC_133620.1 coordinate 175,819,167, forward strand.
ATAAGGAATCAGTCTCCAAGGTGAATTCTGCCACCAGGATATTGGAAACTTAGTTCTTCCACTCAGGATGAAGACTGAAATGGTCTTTCAGTGGCATCTTTGTTTGGAATAGTTTATAATGTCCTTTAGTTCAGAAGAGTTAGCATAAGATATTTAGCCTGGATCTATTTGAGGAAAGCATTTAAAATTCAATTGCATTATTTAATCTAAAGAATTTAAATAAATGTCTCTCTTTAAATACCTGTCTACATGAAAGACAGAGCCCATCGTAGTTAGCTGTGGTTCACAATTTCTTACCATTACATAATATTGATTTCTCCAATTTCATGCAGCTGATTTAGAAACATTTTTGAGGTAGCAGAAAGAGATGTTTTAAAATCAAAGTGGAAATAACTCCTATTTTCTGACCTTGTACTTGTGCCCACTGGTCCCTAACAATCTCAAATAATGTGAATTTATGCTTCTATGGTGAGTTTATGAACACTTTGCTTACAACAAATCAATAATACATGTAAAGTAGTTTAAGGATTAATAGTATCCTGATTATAAAAATAACGAAATGGAGACTTGTTAGTAATAAGAGTAACTTAACCTGTATGTTTTATATTCAGCAACGTGCTTTTCTTTGAATAGTTCTATAAAGTAGTGAAATTACTTAGATTAACACAACATTTGGCAAGTAGTAAGTGCTTAATAAATGCTTATTGACTGAAAAACTAATTAACAATCCCCTTTGTTGCAAAAGAAGCTGAACACAGAGCAGTTACATAATTTGCCGAAGGTCAAAGCAGGTAGCCAAGTTGAAACTTAAAATTCAGTTATTCTGCTCCTGTTTTGGCATGATTTCTATTATAACATTTTGCCTCTCATATGAGGCAAAAATATTATGTGGAGGCTTAATGGAATTATACACACACTTGTTCACATATGTATGTATTAATTTATATCCTTAAGTAGAGTGTATGTAGAGTTGCTCACAGACCAGACAACTAAAACTAATAATTTCAGGTATTTGTTGGCTACTTCCTTTCAATTAATTATAGTTAATATACATTTACTATCTGCAGTAGGTAGTACAATAGATCGAGTGTCAAGCCTAGAGTCAGGAAGCTCCATTTTCCCGAGTTCAAGTGTGGGCTCAAACATTTATTAGCTATATTACCCTGGGCAAGTCACTTAATTCTGTTTGTCTCAGTATCCCCTCTGTAAATTGAGCTAGAAAAGAAAATTGCAAACCATTGTAATGTCTCTGCCAAGACAAATCTTAAATGGGGGTCACAAATAATCAGACCTATCTTAAACAATGGAACAACTATAACATAATGTAATCTAGAATTTACCAATATCTGTGCAATATTGATGTCATTATAATTATAACTGAACGATTTACAAGATTTACATATGGTACTTTAATATGTATAATGTCCATTAAGTGAAAAATAACTTTGGTAATTTCACTCCACATGATTCAAAATTAGAATCATATATATAATAAAAGTTTCCTATTAGAACTTTCTTGACAATATTGTTAAAATTTTGTTTTAAAGTACTTTGCTATAGTACCTAAATTTTCTTGTACAAAGAAAAAAATAATATTAGACCCCCCAAAACCCTCATTCTTTCATTTTATTTATAAAATAAATTTATGCTTAACACTCCCTAGCTGTGTGACCCTGGGCAAGTCACTTAACCCCAGCCTCAGAAAAAAAAAATAAAAAATAAATAAATTTATGCATTGGTATTTTTGTTGTTTGAAAAAATATCCCAAAAGGACATACCAATAAGAAGTAATTATGTACAATAATATATGTTCCAAGTATATTGAAATAGATAGATATAAGCCTCACTAGATTTTGTTTACTCCTAATCCAGTAGAGTTTGTTACAGATGATTGTTATGTGAGTATCAATGAAATTGAATATATAGTACTTGTACTTTAAAAATGGAGGAACTATGGCATGAAGGAATTAATATTTTTAAAAATTTGTCAAATTTCTTTGTGTTTTGAGTAAAGCAATTTTCAACATTTTCTTCCTTTGAATAAAGTACAATAGTGATGATGATAATGATTATGACAATAATAATGTAGAACTAAAATATTTACCTATTCAGGTCATCTCCTTTAATTTTCACAACAACCCCTTGAAGTAGTTATATTATAATACAACCCTGCAGTAATCTAAATTTTACAAATTAGCAAATTAAATTTTTGAAAGATCTCTGAGTATCTTCACATGTGTGAGGCAAACTTTGAACCACTACATAAATGTCTATTTTATTATTATTATTTATTATTATTAGCTCCCAGTCATTAGACTTCTATTCTGGTGATAACTTCTTTTATCTTTTCACTGTGTTTCTGCAGAGTTCGAGCAATGTTTGTAGAGTAATATAGGGGTATGCTGCTAAAATGTTTAATAATTGTACTCCTTAGGAGACACACATTCATACACACATACACACATACTCACATATGCACATGGATTCAAATACATACACATAACTATTTGAACTTTAAGCTTCATTATTGACAATAAACAAAACAATGAGTCACATTTGAGTGTATCATGAGTCCTGTTTTCTGAAGTATGAATGCTTACATTGAAAATTAAAAAAATCAAGCCCAGAGCTGACTTTACTCAGCTTCAAGTTCAGTATTTTGTCTACTATGCTACAATGATGACTCAAATGTATGCAGCTCTTCACTGTTAACTATGCATCTTTTCTGTAAGATCAGAAGTGTGAGTAATGTAGTCCTCATCATGATAAAAATAAGGATCAGAGAGGTCAGGTAACTATCCAGCATTGTAACATGCCCTCCTGGCAGTTACAATTACTAGTCTGCCCTAGGCCCAACAGAGTACCTTTGACCACTGACCTTTGCAGTGTCAACTCTACCTGGCTTGCCTCCTCTGAGGCCTTCAAAGGTGTCTGGCCACCATTTCTTGAATCTATAGTTTAATAACCGGTAGCACACTCAAGAACAGCCACGTGTAATCTTAAAAGCCTTTATTATACCTACTCACATAATGCCCTGACTTGTCAGCTCCCTAGTGAACACCTGGTCTGAAGACCCATGTGTTCTCTACCAAACTCCTTACCTCTCAGCTATCCATCAGCTTGGCTTGGCTTGGCTACCCCAGGTCAGGGAGCCAGGTTAAAGAGAGAGACCGCTGTCTGCAGTGGGTTTATAAAGGGCCTGTGAGGTCACACACACACAGCCAACCAGCGAGAGAGCTGTCATCCATTACGAAGCTATCTCAATATGGACAGGATCCCACCCACAGGGCAGTTCTATATCCACAGAGAATACTTATGGGCCACTCAAATCTCCCATTGCACTGTGGCGCCGCCCAGTTAAAGGGCCCTTACACAACATTATAGGGCTAGTAAGTGGTAGAACTAAGACATAAATCCTCATTCTATGACTTGAAGTATATTGATCTTTATATTCTAACACTATGCTTTACAAATTGGGAACTCTACTTGTATAATAATCAACATTAATTTTTGTATATTTAAATTAAGGGTCTTTAATATATGTGTGCTTTGAAGTGACAAATAGGTAAATATACAAGCTCATAACAGCAGATGCCTTGGCTGGGAAATTAGGTGGTATAATAGATAGAGCCTCAGACACTTTTTAGATATCTCACCCTGGGCAAGTCATTTAACCCTGTTTGTCTCAGATTCTCATCTATAAAGTGAGCTAGAAAAGGAAATGGCAAACTACTTCAGTATCTTTGTCAAGAAAATCCCAAATAGAGTCAAAAAGACTTAGACATGAGTGAAAAATGACTCAGTATATATTGACTAACGCATATATGCATCCAAATGAATACCTATTCCTCCATTCAAATGCTGGGAGAATGTTTTAAAAAATTAACAAGACTTTACTCAGGTGCCAACTGCTTCATGTAGTCTGCCCTGATCAATGAGCTAAATGCTATTTCTTCATTAAAATTTTTCTAGAACATTCTGGATTTATTTCTGCTCTATCACATTTTTGCACACGGCATGTATTCATTGGTATACTGTCTGTAACAGATAGAGAATGTACAATTATACGTATTTGTATCAGCACAGATGTAAAATAGTATAATGGAGAAAGGACTAATCTTGGAATCATAGATACATGGGTCCCTGTCCTGTAACTGACATATGATGACCATTGTGATCAAAGACAAGTCACTTCTCAAGATTAAATCAGTTTTCTAAGATTATAAGATGTGGAATGGATGACAATTTTCATTGGTAAAGGAAGCTCCCCCAGAAGTAAATCTGGACCAATGATCCTCAAAAAAAAATATGAAGACATTGATAGGCTGAAATATGAAGTGACGTAAGGAAAAAACACCCATTTTGATATGAAATTATGAAATATTGCCAGACTTTATGTAGTACAAATTTAGCAAATATTTGTTTTATGAATCTTGAATATTCATGAGCTAAATGTTAGCTTGGGCTATGAAGTTCAATCATATCTTATTTTCCAAGTCTCTTGGGTCATTTTCCATCTTTCTTTAGTTTAGACTTTAGGATCCCTTTAAGAGTGGCCTGTTCTTCCAGCATGAATTCTACAGCTACCAGCATCACTAACTTTCAATCAATTCTTATATATAGTCTATTTTAGATAATTCCTAACATCTCCCTCTTTATTTCTATTTCAGATTTTTTTATATTCTTGAAGGAAATGATAATATTATAAAGTAAAATTCTGATTATATTCAATTCAGTGACATTTATGTAGTACCACTAATGTGCTACCTGGGTAAAAAACAGTCCTTGACTTATTCTTTAATCTGAACCATCATCTGGCCACTTGGTCATGATTTGGCCAGGGAAACACATAAGTAAAGTAAAATGGTTTTCAGTTTCTAATGGTCTTATTCCACTTCTGCTGATGGCAATATGCTAAAAAAAGATGGATAAGGGTGTTAAGTATAACATAGTGACCATTTATAAGCATTTGATATAGATAAGAAGTTGAGTAGACAACCCATATAGCTAGTCTATTAATACATATATCTTGTAAAAAGGTACAATAGATGAATGATGAACTGAAACCAGATTTAAATATGAGTGAGTTTCTTAAATAGCTCTAAATTTGAGGCTAAAACAAAGGTGTTTATTTTTCAAATTAATGTTTTCTATTATACTTTCTGGCTATGAATCATGGAATAGCACAATTTTGGAGCATAAGAGCCTTGGGAGTAGCAGTACAGTGCCACTGCTTTCTCTCACTCCAGACCATTAGTCTCAACTCCTCATAGGAATCATCTGGCAAAAAGCAACTGAGTGGAAAAGGGCACATCAAACTGTACCAAATGGAAATCAACTGCGATTCATAGGGCAGCAGCCTAATCCAACTGAAGTCCAAGGTACCCCAAGGAAAAGACAGGAGGCAGCATGTACCAGGCAAGTCAAACCATAACTACTACCTCAACAACTCCCCTAACATCTTGATGGAAGCAGTTTAACACTCTGTATCCATATTTTGGAAGAGCAATGCTTCTAGTCCAGTATCCTTAGGGATAATCCTTAACAGCAACCAGGAGATACAGCATGACAACTGCTCCTATAGATGCTATAGTCATATATATTGAATATACAGGGGGGAAAGTTTTTGTTACCAAATTTATTTGCAGTGTCAAATTGCTTAATATCAGAAATTGGTATCCCTTTTTTCAGTGCAAATGATCTTAAAGAAGAGCCATTACCATGTACTTTCCTGCTTAACCCTTAGAATCATGGGGCCTTTTCGTTTGACTTGCAGTTGACACCTTTCATATGTATCATTTCCCCCATTAAATGTGAACTCCTTGAGAGCAAAAACTGCCTTACTTTTCAATTTGTGTCTCTAGTACTCAAAACAGTATTTTGCACATAATTATCACTTAACAAAAGCTTCATTCATTCTGTCAAATTAAATGCTAATTCTCCCCAAAAGGAAGGTTTATAATACTGAGTCAACAATCAGTCAACAAGCACTTATTAATCACCTACCATGTATCAAGCATACATACACTACAACATACCACCAATGAAGAATTGGTGGAGAGGATATAATCAGACATTTATAAACAGAAATGGAAGTAGGCCAATCAGTTGGGAGATAATTAATGCTCAGTCCATGTGTTCCATTCTTCTAGTTGTGCAATGTCAAGAAACCTATGGAAATATTCCCACCATTTGCCATCCTTCATACCAAAAAAAAAAGTAATGAATTATAGTATTGTGACCTTGGAGGGTATAAACAGTGACCTTGGGGATATACAATTTCCAAAGAGCTTTATACTCATAAAAAGAAACATTTTTGTTAATTGTTCTTTATGCAAAATCAACTAGTAAATTCAATCATTACACCAAATTTCATTCTTTTTTATATTCAAACTTCTTTAAGTAGCTTATTGAATTGTTCATTTAGAATCATGGATTTAGAAGTAGTTTTTATATATCATATAGCCCAGTTCTCTCATTTTATTTGAGAAAGTGAGTCTCTTGGATATTAAGTAATAGTACCCTTCAACTACACCATGTTTTCTTACCACTTATATTGAGATTCATGAATGCAGACTTTATATGGAAAGGTATGAAAAATGTTGAAAGTTTCTCTATTTTACATGGCACTTCATATGTTAGTGTACTCTAAATATTATTTTCTTGCTACCAGTGTCACCATTCCCCTTCAAAAATTAATTGGTCTTTTTTCCTATTATACATTGCCTAAATTCTAAAATGTGATTTTTAAGGCCTTCAATAATTTGTCCTCAGTTGGCCAATGAGCCTCCAGGAATTTTATCTGCTTTATCAGACAAAATTATGATCTTATGTTCTGACAATTCCTACTTTTGTCTTCACTGACATTAATCTTCCATTTGAAATATATCCTTACTTTTTGACCACAGACCAGATCATATACCATATTTTCCATGAAGCCTTCTCTGACCAATCTTGCTTTCATTAATCTCCTTTTATAAATTTCTGTTGGAGTTAGTTTATACTACCAACTGTACAAATATATTTTGTCTAATATTGTTTAGTATTTTATATATCTCAGTGCCACAATTTGTAGCGAGCTGTCGTCTCTAGAAACTGCCGGATCACTCTCTGGGAAGAGATCTGCTGTGTCTTCTACTCAAATCTCTCCCACAGATTCTTCTTCCTGTAACGAACCGTTGTCTCCAGGCAGTTGCTGTTAACTCTTGTCCAGAGAAATGACTTCCCTTCCTGCAGAGAGCCCCGTCAAGCCTGATGCAATGCAGAGTCTTCTTCTTGAATCCTGGCTCTGAATCTCCTCCAGCTCTTATCCTTCTCCAGGCCGATCTGCTCTCTGGGCCCAGTGCTGTCTCTTTTATCCTCCCAGAGAATGGGCGTGGGATAATGCAAGGGCTTCTGGGAAGAACCACCCCAGCCAATGAGCTTGCCCCCTCTATCAAGTCAACCTGAGTTCTCACCTTGTAATTGTCCAGAAAACCTGAATTCTCACCTTGTCACTGTCCAGACAACCTGAGTTCTCACTTAGTAATCCTAACAACAATTAAATTGAAATATCCCTAATATTTTATATACTACTATTTCTTCTATCTTGCCTAGTGCACTACCAATCCTTTCAATTATATTTTTTATTGTTCTATACAGTTTTATCCCTGTTAACTATGACAATCAATGCAATATATGTATCATATACTTTTGGAGCAAAAGTTAATCTATTGACTGACTTAGCAAGGATTTCTGTTTCCACTAATGTGGGAATATTCCCACTGTGGAAGATCTTTATTGGTATCTTATAAGAATTTTCATAAAATACTGCTTAATGCACATAGAAGTTAAATGACTTGCTCATGATTACCTGGTTAAAGCCAAAGATAAAATTTGAACTAAGGTCTTCCAGAGTTCAAATTTAGGATTCTCTATTAAAAGGAGAAAAACTCTCACCTATTATCTGGTGAAATGGGGTATTATTTTTGAGTCACAATAATTTGTGTAACAAAATCTGCAATGATTTTCTAAACCTTTTTTAAACCATATCCTTGACCATTCATTAGCTATTACATTTAGTGTTGCTCCTAAATCTTGCCTTTCATCTCAGATTTGGGGATTCCTTTGCTCTAGGCAAACTGTGGATCTTGTCAGGTTGATATATTTGCATTTGTTATTTCTCATTTATCAATGTCCCAGCTGTACTGCTTGAAGTTCTTTAAGGAGCTTCTCCAAGTTTTGCTTTGTTTCAAAGTCTAGAAATCTTTTGCTTATTCAATTTCTACTGTCTTTCCAACAGTCATTCAAAGCTATCAGATGTTCAGCCATGACTCTCACTAGTTCATATTTTCTAGATGATCCTGGTTTCTTACTAGATTATGACTGTAGTACAAATAAAAATTATATGTGTATTTAATGATTTGGCATGATACTTCATATAACACACACATATATATATCCATGTATATAAATATATATTAATCATCATTTTTGTATGTGCAGAATGTGGATAAGGTTTATAATGCTTTGAATTGTAAGATTTTCTCAAAAATATCACAATAAATAATGCCTTGAATCACTAATAAGAAGAAAAACAAAAATCAAACAATCCAGAGGTTTTACTAACATCCAATGGTGGAGATAATCAAAAATATCAGTGCTCAATTTTTGAGTGGTTCTGGAATGATATGCACACTAATAAACTGTTAGTGGAGATGTGAAATGGTACACTCATTTTGGAAAACAATTTGGAGCTACACAATAAAGTAAATAAGATGTCCATATTCTTTAAGCCAGAGACTCCAAAACTGGGTTCAACAAGCAAGTTGTTAATAAGAAGAAAGATCCCAATTACTATCTGTCATGTGGGATGACAGGGAGGGGAGAAGAAAGGATATATGGTATATCATAGTCAGAAAACAAAGTGCCCATATACATCAAAATATTTGTAACAGAATTTTTTTTTGTGATAGCAGAGGCCTAGAAACAAAATACATGCCCTCAATTGGTAAATGGCCAAAAAAATTGTGACATGAATGAAACAAAATATTACTATGCAGTAAGAAATATACAGGATGAATATAGAAAATTATCTAATGATCAACATGAACTGATGCAGACCAAGAGAGCCTGGCCAAGAAAACCAATATATACAGTAAAATGAATGATAGTAAAATAAAGAACAAACACAATGGGAAAAAAATCAAAACAAAATTATAAAAATCAAGAAAGAATTGAATGAAGAAATATGAGAAGACATCCTCAACTCACGCATTAATGAAGGTGGGAGGTTTACAGTTTAAAATTGTACATAATTTTGGAATTTTATGTATTGATAAATTTTTCTGGGTTTGTTACTCTTTAGAAAAATGTTCCTTGTTATACGAAATGGCACTCTGGGGGAGTTTAAAAAAAAAGGACACAAGGAATTATTATGGTGATGAAATAAATAGAAGACATCAATAAAAACTTATTAAAAATAATTTTTTTTACTGAATAAAAATATTTTATCAGAAACCTATAAAAAGCATTTGAACACAAGTTCCCAAACTGGCATTTGATAGATCTAAATGGATGTTTTTAATTCATTTCACTTCAGTGTTATCAACAGATATATGAAGTACCTATGGCATAACAAGAGTTTTCAAAATTGACTAAATAAAACTTCTTTAAGAACCCAAGCTTGCATACATCTGAGAAGAAATCACCAATCTAACAACATGCTTTGTTCTATTGTGTCTGGAGATGTTGAAAAATTTCTCTAGGCATCTGAATTTCCTTAACAACTTTGAATGTTGATGCTCCATAATTCCCATCTTCAAAAATAAATGTGAAAAAGCTGACTGCTGCCACCATCCAAGCATCTCATGACTCACTGACTGGCAAGCTCCTGGCCAGAGTCCATGAAAACCAGATGCTACAACACTCTACAATTCTTTTGAATTGTAATGTGGGTGTAAGCCATCGTGTATTATATTAGACAAGATCTTTGCAGCATGGATGATAGAATTAAAGTTAATGCCATTGAGAGTTCTCTTTTATATTTAGTTAGCATTTGGGAAGAGTACTTGAGAAACATCAAAGTCTTAGCACTGTCATTATGAGCTGTTCCGTCTTAGACAAGTAATTTCATGCCTCTGAGACTCAGTCTCCTCATCTGACAAAATTTAGAGCCAATTCAAGATGTTTGTTTTATTTTCTTCACAAGGTTGTTGGAAAAGATTAAAAAATGATTATGGACATGAAAGTGCTCAGTAAACTAGTAAGTGATGATTAAATATTAGATATGGAGATAGTCTCTTGGGGGGGGGGGCAGCTAGATGGCCTAATGGATAAAGTACCAGCCCTAGTGTCAGAAGGATCTGAGCTCATATTTGGCCTCTAACACCTAATTCTTACTAGCTATGTGACTCTGGGCAAGTCACTTAACACCAATTGCCAAACCAAATAATGAAAAGAAAATATAAAGTTTAGCTACTGGTTTAAAAAAAATAAAGCCTTTTTTTTTTCCCCCTGCCAATATCATCAGGGAAGTTCACAGGAATTCAAAGAAGATCAGGCATCATGTCTTTTGTCTTAGCATTATTATAAATGAAATAAACTTTAAATCTTTATAGTAGTAGAGTGGAATGAGAAAAGTAATAGGTTCAAATCTATTTACTGCTACTTACTGCTTGTGTGACTCACTTAAATTCTCTTAGCCTCCCTGAGTGTGAAGTCCGAGATAGCTCCCTGGAGGCCTCAGAATCAGCCAGAGTCAGGATAAGCAAAAGTCCTTAGTCTTTAGGGGGAGAAGTGAAGGGGATCGACAAAACTGCTACATGCTCTCCACCGACCTCCCTTCTCCTTGTCCTCCTCCAAAGTGACTCTAGCTTGTCTCACTCCACCCCCTAATCCCTCCTGCAATAATCTGTATACACCAAAAGATCCAGCCAGCATAGAATAATGAAAAAGGCTATTTTCCCAAGCATATGCTAATAGAGTATTGCCCAATAGATAATTAGCTTTAAGTGGTTGATTGTCTGATTCCAGTGCACCTATTCAGAGTTTCAGCTCTTTACATCTGAGTCTCAATTACTTTGGTATTTAAAATGAGAAAATTCAACTGGATAATTTTTTTCCTTTTAAAAAATATTACCCACTTACATGTAAAAATAACATTTTTATTATACTTATAGATTCATTTTTAGACTAGATGATGTGTAAGGGTCTTTCTGGTTTTAAATCTATGATTTCTGTCTCTTAATGCTGTATTCTAATCCAATTTTGCTAAAAAGTGCTGATAGGCCAGTTAAATAATTTTCCATCCAAATGCTAAATGATAGAGTAGGAACTAAAATACAGATATTATGACCCCTAATATTTTATCCTTATCAACTACAAAGCCCCCCAACATTATGACCAAATCCTCCAATAGGCCTAATTAATAATCTCATTTTTCATACAAGTATATTTAGAAGGTCAGAGAACAGAGTTGTTTTTTCTAAATCTGAATGGAACTGATATTTATGTCCCTGAGTGAAGAAGATTCTACCAGAGAAGCAGCCTTTAGCTAAAAGTCTCTTATAAGTAAAAAAAAAAAAAATACTTGTCAGAGAGATCAATCCTACAAGAAAATAATTTCTTGTGCTTCATGTAAACATGAATTAAAAAAATTAATGATTTGTTTCTGAATTTAGTTATTTGTCTACAAAATAGTCCTTCCTTCTAGGGATATAGTTAGATATGAAACAAGATCTTTGGGCACTTTGAAAAGATCATGTTTTTAGCTCACTACAGCAATTAAAGAAAATTCTTGCTCCAGCTCTATGCTCTTCTCTACAACAAGGACAGTATATGTTTGAAAATTATCTTGAGAGTAATGTTTCCTTCTTTTTAAAATGGCTTTTCTCAATATAAAATGAATAACAAGTGAATTCTTCTTTCAAAAAGCCTTAAAATAATTTTAAAAAACTGTTTGAGATTATGACAAAAATAACAGCATAATATATAGTATATTGTGGCACACAACATTCAAATTAATGAAATTAATAGCACAACTAGCTACTATTCTATTTCTAAAGAAAACAGGTATACAGCAAATGACGATTATTGAATATGCCAAAATCCACTCAGTCAGATGATATTTCTAACAAATAATTTGGGGGTAGTTTCATTTAAACAAAAGGAAAAATATTAGATAGATTTTTTAATATTGCTCTCTTTTTATAAAATATTTTAATAGAAACAACTAAACTTACTATTTACCTTTAAATTAAGTAATTATAATACAAAAACATTATAATAAAATTTGAGTAACTTTAAGACTCCCCTCAACATATTTTCACCTATTAACTCTCATTTTCCTTTCTTCAATGATCATAATTAATATGTGTTACATCTTTAATACTAATTTTAAATATTTAATTTTTGATTTTCAATAATGGATGGTCCAGAAGGGGCAGCATAAAACAGTTGATAGAAGGATAGTTTTGAGTCAGGGAGATAGTGACACAATAGCAATATGAACATGAATAGGCTACTTTAAAATGTCCTAAAAAGTAAGAGTTGCATATGACTTGGCATTTGAAAGAATTTTTATCCTAGAAATTCCTCAAATTGATGAAATGACATGGCTAGACACACATACACAAATGTAAATGGAAAATATGTAAAGAATACCAAGACAGTAATTTTCCAATCACAGCCTTAACATAAATTATATATTTTATTGTACTAGAATCCTCTCAAACAATATACTTATAACAGTGTTTGTTTTTCTATATGTACACATATATAAAGTATCTTAAAATTAAATTCTACTATATGATGATATCAATCAAGCCAGTATATATCTTTATTTTTGAATGTTGTAGTGCTCAGAACTCACATTGCTTCTGCCCAAATTTACATGTAACAACAAAAACAACAAAGAACCTATTCATTTTCAGTGTGGTAGGCACTCACCAAGATTTAACTATACAAATATATTCCTGATGTGACTTTATAGTTGAAAATATAATCTCAATAGTCACTTCCTTGGGACTATTCATTTACAAAATAAAACAATAGAATATTGTATTATAATATGTGTACAAATAACAGGTGTATGGATAGTCATGATGATGGATATACTACTCCTACTCTAAAATCAATAATTCCATGTACTACTTGTAATCATAAACTTTTCTGCATAGAAAAAAAAGTCTCTTGACTTGTTCCTTCAGTCATAATCATGCATATATGTAAATAGTTCCTCTCCCTGTTCTTTGACCAAGATTGTAGAATATATATACTTGGTCACCTGCTATTGAGATTAACATCCCCTAATATTTTTTCCATCCCAACATTCAACAAAACTGTTTCTTCTATGAGACATAACAATTGAAGGTTAGGCAGGAGAAACACTGACTACTACCTCTTTGGGAGATCCTTCTGGAGTTAAGGATCAAAACTATGGCAACCATTTAGAAAGACCAATGGGGGAAAATATGAAATGGTTAGAGAAAAGATTACTGATGCCTTATTTAGCTTTTATCCTCACTGATTTATAGACATTAAAAAAACAGCAATGAGGAAAACATATAGGAAGGAGAATCATTCAGTGAAGCAAATGGAAGCATATCTACAAAATATTTTCTTTCATAAAGGTGGAAGACAGAAGGTATAGCAGCCATAGAAGCTTCAAGAGAAGAGATGGTATCTATAGTCATTCAGTAGGGAGAAGAGAAAAGAGGTAGCCTGAGGTGTGACATGGCAGCTTCTGTTTATACTAAGAGTTGGCAGCAATCTGATCACTGCCAATCAAAGGCAGCTGAGGAAGCCCAATATAAATAAATAAAGCCTTACTTGGGAGCCTTCAGCCTGCTCAACAGGCAATTTGCCACAACAGTTCATCATATGCTCTACCAAGCACAACAAACGACTGGAGATCTTGCTTTCAGAAATTATGAAGGGCAAGGGGAATTTTGACATTACCTGCATAGACTATGTGATGTGTGTGTTTCTGCCAGTAACAATTAATACTTATTCTTTTTTTGCACAAATTCCAAGCCTTTGCAAGTGGAAAAAATTGCTATAAAGAAGGAATGGAAGTAGAAAAGCCACTAAAAATTTAGAGTTACACAATTAGTATGGAACTCGTCCTATAAAGAGTGAAGCTGGAAGTAGCATATTGTGCCTTTAGAAATAATGATGTGCAAGACGTAGTACTTGTTGAAAAAAGGTCATCCAACAATGTTCAGAGGAGGATAGTGAGTCCCTGTTGACAGATCCTGATGTGACAATTTTCATAAGTAACAGAGAAATATATTTTATTGAAGGATATGTATCTGCATTACTGTGAAATTGTTGATGAAGTATCAGGAAGGAACATAAACATTCAAAAGATAATGAATCAGTTTATTATTCACAGACACATAAGGATGCAGCCTCTCAATCCTAAAATCCCATGGGTACATGAAGGAAAGTTGGCTCAGTCTTGGAATAATTGAAAGCCCGAATCTCTTGGTCACTGCCCTTATATCTGATATTGTTACTGAAGAGATTCATAGAGAATTAGTGAGAAAAGAACTTTGGAAGCTGTCAATCAGTGGGTAGTCTGGATTGCAAACCATCATTACTCCTTACCTTAAACTCCCACTATTGACCACAAGGATATTGTGCTTAAGGAAATTATTTACTTAACCTTAGGTAAATCAAATGATTGAACTTTTCTAAAATTCTTATAATCAGAATAACCTTGCATTCATTGCCTAAATATAGCTACCTAAACCATTATTAGATACATAGACATTTTCTAACATATTGATTGCTCAATCAGTAGTAAAAAAAAAAGAGTCACTTATGGTAGCCAGGCTCTAACTAGTCTAGAAAAAAATTAATCCTTACAATTACAACAGAGAGCTTCCAGAAACCTGCCAAACTTGAAGAATGCAAATCACCAAATCACTGCTGGTCATTCAAATGGAGATAATGAATACTTCTAGGAATAACTGAAAAAAATATTTCTAGGAATAATGAGGTGCCATAGAAGAAGGTAAAGAACAGAGGAATAAGTAATGTTTTTACACGCCTTTCAATCAAAATTAATGGACTTAAGGAGAAAAAGCAGATTTGAATATAATACCTGAGAATGGGTTTTGGATTTCTAGTTTAGGGTTTAAAATACACAAATGATTAAATTCTTCTGTAGAGAATGAGTACACTTCACAAGGGCCAGCAAATATATGGAGTTTTTTGAAATTAGTTAAAAGGGACTTAAACTAAAAATGAGAGAAAATTGCATATGCACACCTAGAGCATGTATGTATGTATGTTTGTATGTGTGTATATATTCATATATGTTTGTCTATTCAGACACAAATGGAAATTATGGATGTATGTATGTATATATAACCCATGTATCTATACAATCTATTTAGCCACAGGGTTTTCAGGTTTCACATAAGAGGAAGAGTATCAACTGAAGAGAAGTAAGAACTCACTAAAGAATGCCAATGTTAGGAACCAAAATGTTTTGTGTGTAGAATCATATACAGTGTCTGAAACACTTAAAATTAAATTTAAAATGAATAAAACTTTGATATTTTCTTTAAAAAATCAACTGCAACTGCAAAATACAGGATGAAAAAGAATAGCTGGATAATAATTTATGTGAAAAAAGACTTACAAGTTTTCCTGTATTTAAAACTTGATATGAGTCAACTGCTGACTCCATGTGAATTAAGAGCATATTATTTTTTAATTTAAAAGATTCATTACCAATGGTGGAGTTATGTCTTTTGTAATATTCTTTTCTAAAGAGCAGGTTTCTGGGGGGCTTCTGGAGGCAGCCTTCATTTTAGTTCAGAGTAATAACCTCAAATGCAGCCAGGAGTTAAATTCCAAATTCTTTTATTTTCTCTTTCCTTCACTTGGGGCTCCTCTAGCTTGTCTAAAGGCCTTCCGGATCTTGCTTTAAGTGTTCTCCACAGGACAGCCTGCCATCACTTCTTTGTCTTCCTCAGTTCTACCCCACTGCCTTCTCTGGCTTGTGAATCTTCTCAATTGAATCCTGGCTTGTGAATCTCCTGGAATCAATCCTGGTTGAGGCTCCTAACTTATATATGCTCTCTTAAAGGTGTGAATTTTGTAGAACTATAATAAGTACTAAGTACATTAGTGAACTAGAGAACTGTTAAGTACCATGCTAAATTAGATAACTGACTTAGCACCTTGTAAGAATCCTAACAATCTTTCATAGAAATTAATACACATCTGAATATATATAATCCAATATTTTGACACTATTAGATTAGAAATACATTCCTATATATGAATTTAATAATTCATATATTTGATGACATATCCAATATATTCATACAATGAATTCACATATTAAAATATTCAATAATTTATCTATATGAACTAATGGTATATTATTACATGCCATTTAAAAATAATACATTAGATAGTATTAAGAAATACATCTAGAATTTTGGAGATTGTAATTATGCTATTTTAAATCCAAATACTTTGTTTATGACATGTTTGAGGAAAGCCTTTGGCGAGACAGAGCATTGAAGGATGTTGAATGAACCAGGGACTCAGATTATCCAAGAATCAGTTGAAGGAATTGATGATGTTTCTATTTTAGAAGAGAATTCTCAAAGATTAGTGATAACTCTTTTTATTTGAAGAGTTTTCATATTAAAGGAATATTAGAATTACTTCACTTGACCTCAGTAAAGAGATCTAAGGCTTGCACTATTGAAAAAAATGTATATAAAGAAAATTTCCTAATGTTGAAAATTTTCAAAAGTGATTTAGATCGCCAAGTATGATCGTGGACTTCTATTTCACTGGAGGTTGTCAAGTGGGGTCCAAAAAAATCAATTATCTTTTTTTTTTTGAGGAAGATCTTTATGATCTTTATGTTGGGACATTATTTTAGATGATTTCTTGGGTTTCTTCTAAGTCAGAGATTCTGCAATGCCATCAAATATATTTCTAATCTAATAGTGTGAAAATGTGGGTTCTATATATTCAGATATGTAATAATTTCTATGCAAGATATAACTCCACCATTGCTAATGAATCTTTTAATTAAAAGAAATTTCTTTAGTGCTATAGACATTTCTATCAGCCTGCAAAATGTGTATAATTTGTATTCATATTTATCACTCTTCTTTACTCTCTGTCCTATGCAAAATGACTCCGTTGTTCAGTCTCCTATATCAGTGAGCCAAGAGAATATCAGCATATTCTAGCTGAAAATAAAGTTTCCTAAAATACTTCTTCATAAAACACAGACTGCCATGAAAACTCAGAAAAAAGAATGATATAAAGAAGAGGTCAAACTTATTAAATCTTTTCTAAGCCCTCTTTTTTTTTTTCTCTTTCCAGCACTTGTCTTCCTGTCCCTCTAACAGCTTGAGGACTCAAACAACAATCTCTTCCCATCTGCCTATCATCTTATTATGAGAAATGTAAAGAAAGGAAACTAAAAACAACCAGGAGACCTTGTTTTCAAGCAAATTGCCTTCCCCATTGTGTCCTACTTTCAAGTTGAACAAGCACTACCATTTCAGCTAAATGCTATATAGCTTTAGGGTTTTTTGATGAGAACATCTGGGAAATGGGTAGATTCCTTCTAATAAGCACTTTTCCATTTTCAACAAGCAATCAGATACTACATGGTTGAATATTTCCTATTTGTTTTTCCTAGTGCAGTTTCTGTACAAAGCAGAAGAGATGATCAGGAAACAAAATACAAACACCTCATATTGTTTAGTTAAGGTTATGGACTAATTTAATTATGGTAATTTACAGCCCCATTGCACAAGGTTGTTAAAAAAAATAAAATAAAAGTGCTACTTTCACTGGCCAGTAGGTTGACACAGACTAACAGTATACTTTTAAACTAAACTAGCTCATTAAATTTTAAGACTCTATTATTCCTTGTCTTATTATTATTCTAAATACAGTATTGTTGCTTCTATGACTCATGCAGAGGAGCTCAGGATAGATTTCACTTTGATATGCATAACATTAATCATACTTTTTCTTGAGTTAAAAAAAATACAACTGCATCACTTTCAGAGGTGCCATCTCAGTCAGGAAAAAATGCAACTCATAATCTAATTCTGTAATTAACACCAAAACACAAATAAACCCTCAAAAACTCAGAAAACAAATAAATATTCTTTTTTTGCTTTAAAAAAAAATTTCCTGGGTATTATTATCCATGAGAAGCAATCTGGAATTCTTCAAGGAATTGTAAGAGTGGTTTCTAGATCCAATTCTTCATTTAAGTGTAACTTGTAACTTTAGCAAATCAATTAACTTTTATGGGTCTTGGGGTTCCTCATAAGTAAAATGAGGTAGTTGGATTGTATCCAATGAACTCTTTCAGCTCTAAAATTATTCTCTAAAGATTATGATATAGTGTAATTATAACAATTGTTTTCTTTTTATAATGTAACTTTTACTTTATTCTACTTTTTGTCAATTAATAAACATTTAAAAAAATTTTTCCACCTATGCCCTGGGGGAAGGAAGACAATTAACACTGTTGTAACACATACACATAGAAAAGCAGAATAAATCTTTACAGTTACATAGCCAAACACATTTGGATTACTCTGTATACTAGTCTAAAACCTCTAAGTCAGGATGTGGGAAGTATACTTTATCTTTGGATTTCTGAAATCAGAGTTGATCAATTAATTGATTACAATCTTACTTCTTTACTAGAGCTGAGGCATAATACATTTTACTCTAGTTTCTTATTTTAATTCTAAATGAATTATTTTGTTTCAAGTGTGTTTCTTATAAACAGCATATTGTTGCATTCTGCTTTCTAATCTATTTTGCTATCCTGTTTCATTTTGTAGATGAGTTCATCCTATTCACATTCACAGTTACAATAATTGATTGTGTCTTAGTCTCCATAATATTTCCTTACATTTTCCCTTCTCTCTCTCTCTCTTTTTTTTTTCTTGCCATAAAGAGGAAGAAGGTAGAAAAAGAGAAGAGGAGTGCACTTAGCACCGTATTCTAGGTTTGGTTCAATCTTCATCTGCTTTTTTGACTCTATTACCTTTCCTTCACCCAGACTCTAATTACAAGTTCTTGTCATTTATTTATTTTCTTTAAACTTCTTTCCATACGACAGCAAGTTTTACATGTTTACAACCCGCCCCTCACTCATTATTTGTATAGGCTTTACTAGCATACTATAGACTTCATACTAGCACATCCATCCTTCCACCTTTTCTATTCCAGTGAATTCTTTTCACCTTTCCTTTCTATTCTTTTTTTTAATTAAAAAAACAGCCTTCTTATAGTCTATTACAATTGATGATGGCAGGGGTTCTGTGGAGACACCTGTATTATCTTATCATATTAGAAGGTAATCAATTTATACTTATTTACATTTTCCCTTCTCTTTTTTTTCCTTACTATCTATTTATAAAGATATATTAAGAGTGAGAGAGAGAGGAGGAATTCATTTAGGATTGTTTTTACCCATTTTTGTATTTATCTTGACTGCTATTGACATGTCACTGTTTCTATGGATTCTCATCTTTTAAATTAAAATGATTAGAAGTCTTTTTCATTGAGGATATATTTTTCTTCTACATTATTATAGTTATTTTTCTGGGTAAATTATTTTAAATTTGTAAGCCTATGACTTTTGCTTTCTATAGTATCACATTCCAACCTCTCCACTTCTTTATAGTAATGGTTGCTAAGTCATGTGTGATTTTCATGACACCTTGTCTGTTGTTGAATATTTTCTTTGTAACTGCCATGTCCCTCTAAAGGTTTTTGCCAGTTTTCTTAGTAATAATTAGGCTATTTTTCCAGTTCTTGGTATTTTTTCTTTTTTATTGAATGCTCCCATTTGTTTCTGTGTGACTGATCCTGCTTCATTGTGGGCTTGACCTATGAAATGTTCAAGTTGTCCACATCATCAGCTGCCTTAGTATCTTAACACTTACCAAAATGGGTTCTTTAAGAAATACAACTTTAAATATTATCTTGAAATAATGTTCTTTCTTAAGAACTATACATCTAAAAATACAACAAAGGAATTATAAAATGTAAATATAGTATAAAACCCAGAATTCATTTAACAAAGAACTAATTATAGAAAGGAAAACCAGCTCAAATTGGCTTCATCTCATCCAGAATGGAAGTTTTGAGGAAGCCTAATGTCCTATACTAGGAGTCAGGCTGAGGGTCATAAAATGAAGACCTATTTAATTATTGTTTGTCCTAAGTTATTTGTACATCACTGTTCATCAGAATTCAAGAAATAGAGATGATATAAGTCAATCAACGAGTTAAAATATCCACCTCACACCTCTCATATCAGGTAAGATGACAGAAAAAGATAAACATTGGAGGGGATGGGGGAAAACTGGGACAGTAATGCATTGTTGCTGTTGTGAAATGATCCAACCATTCTGAGAGCAATTTGGAACTATGCCCAAAAGGTTATAAAACTGTGTATACCCTTTGACCCAGCAGTGCCATTACCAGGTCTGAAACCCAAGAAAATCATAATGGAGGGAAAAGGGCCCACATGTACAAAAATGCTTGTAGCAGTACTTTTTTGTGGTAGCAAAGAACTGGAAAAGGAGTGATCCTTACTAGTTGGGGAATGGCTGAGCAAGTTGTGGTATATGAAGATAATGGAATATCATTGTTTTATAAAAATGATGAAAAAGCTAATTTCAGAAAGGCCTGGAAATATTTAGATGAACTGATGCTGAGTGAAATAAGCAGAATCAGAAATACAATGTACACAAAAATGCAAGAATGTGCAAATCAACTGTGAAAGACTTGGTTCTTCTCAGTGGTTCATGATCCAAAGCAATCCCAATAGACTTTGGACAGTTGACTGTCCAAAAAAAATGACTGTTGCATTTAGAAAAGGAACTAAGAAGACTGAAAGTAAATTAACATATGCTACATTCACTTCTTTTTTCTGCTTTTTTAAAAAAAATCTCTCCCATGGTTTTCCTTTTGTTCTGATTTTTCTTTCCCAACATGATTCATAAAGCAATGTGTAGTAAAAATAAATAAAAATTATCTTTAAAAAAACAAGGTAAGGTAAAGATGGAGTTAAAATGCATTGTTGATAAAGTACTAGACTAAATTTTAATGTAAGGTTAGATCTAATTATTATAGATCATAAATACATTGTAATTCCACTTTGTTTTTAATTTCTTCATTCCAGAATTCCTGTGAATTTTGCAGGGATTTCAGATCTTAGCAAAAACATTGGAACAAACCAACATACATATTTCCTGCTTTTTATTAAATAACATTAAAGATTGACCAATGGTCTTCCTTTAGCTTTCCATCATCCCTATCTCTGTATCATATTTGCTGACAAGCATCCTTATTCAATATAAAGAATTAAAGGTTATAAAAGATAACAACTGAATCCAAGGTCAATATTCTGACACAGAAGAGCTAAAGCAAATGAATATGGAAAACTGCATATGTGGAAAATGAATATAAATCAACTAAATTTTAAATGGCTTGAGATATAATCTTTGTTTCCCATTTTTTCCAGAATCTATATCAGCTTTTTATTTCAGTTCTTATATGAAAAGTAAATGTTGTTCTTCAGTCTAGTAAGTAGCCTTAACTGAGTGTCTCCTTCTTTCAACTAATCATTATAAATCAATAGTTCTTGAAGGAGTTTTTTTTAACCCTTTTGGGAATTTAAAAGCAAAATCTTTCGAAAGACAACACATAAAAGTTTCTTAATTTTTTGCTTTGTTTTCTTCTACAATGTACAGATTTATATTCTTTCTATAAAATTCTCCATATTTATATATAGGAAGCAAGTTATAAGGAAAGGATTCTTGAATGTAAAGTATTATAGAAATGAGTGCTCAAGATTCAGCACTCTAGATAGTGGCTAAGTTCAGTTATAAGCCTGTTCTAGAAGAAGGTTAGACTGGGTCATTATTTCTCCAGCTTTCCTCTACTTTTGAAGAGGAATCATTATCTCTAAACAAGCAACTCTGATGTCTGATGGTTTTGATGGATGCTATTGTACATCTCTTAATGAAGTTATCAAAAATCATAAAACCATAGAATTTTATAGCTAGAAAGAATCCTGGAAATCGAATCCAACCTCTACAATGATCAGATATGGAAACTAAGACTAGAGGATTTTTTTTCCCATTAAGTGACATAACCAGTTCATGGTAGGAACTAAAACCCATGTTTCCTGATTCTTAAAGAGCAATTTTCTGAATGAAAGGAGAAAAATCCCTTGAATGTACACAGAATTATATCTAGGCATGCTTCTGTGCAAAATGAGAAAATAGGGAAAGTTTGTTTTTTACACTCTTCTACCTTTACTTTTTGCACTACTTTTACTTCCTGGAGGAGATACTTGTTCCTTTTCCTACATCTTGTCAAGCTCTTAAACTATGAAGTATTTAGTAACCCCATAAAACCTCTCTCTCTTTTCAAAAAGAAATCATTTTTGTTGGGGGCCTTCCCCTTCCTGTCTCTCAAAATTCATAATATAGAATAATCCAGAGCTTATTAGATTTGTATTTATGTTTGCCTTGAGGAATTATTTTTAGAATTCAGCTCCTTGGAGCTTCTCCTCCTCTCCACATATTCTTTATGAATAGGCAGGAAGAGAGATACAGGAAGAGGAATTTGGTATTGTTTTAATACCCCTGATAGGAGGAAGTGGCAGAATCTATATATTTTTTTTTTTTTTATTATGCACCCATTTTTTTTTATTTATTTATTTATTTATTTTTTATTATATATATATATATATATATATATATATATATATATATATATATATATATATATATATATATTTATAATATTATCCCTTGTATTCATTTTTCCAAATTACCCCCCCTCCCTCTATTCCCTCCCCCCGACGACAGGCAATACCATACATTTTACATGTGTTACAATATAGTCTAGGTACAATACATGTGTGCGAATATCATTTTCTTGTTGCACAATAAACATTAGAATCCGAAGGTACATGCAACCTGGGCAGACAGATATTAGTGCTAACAATTTTCATTCCCCTCCCAGTGTTTCTTCTCTGAGTGCAGCTACCCCTGTCCATCATTGATCAACTGGAAGTGAGTTGGATCTTCTTTATGTTGAAGATTTACACTTACATCAGAATACATCCCCATACAGTATTATTGTTGAAGTGTACAGTGATCTTCTGGTTCTGCTCATTTCACTCAGCATCAGTTGATTTAAGTCTCTCCAGGCCTCTCTATATTCCTCCTGCTGGTCATTTCTTACCGAGCAATAATATTCCATAACCTTCATATACCACAATTTACCCAACCATTCTCCAACTGATGGACATCCATTCATCTTCCAGTTTCTAGCTACAACAAAAAGAGCTGCCACAAACATTTTGGCACATATATGTCTCTTTCCGCTCTTTAGTATTTCTTTGGGATATAATCCCAGTAGTAGCGCTGCTGGGTCAAAGGGTATGCACAGTTTGATAACTTTTTGGGCATAATTCCAGATTGCTCTCCAGAATGGCTGGATTCTTTCACAACTCCACCAGCAATGTATTAGTGTCCCAATTTCCCCACATCCCCTCCAACATTTGTCATTATTTGTTCCTGTCATCTTAGCCAATCTGACAGGTGTGTAGTGGTATCTCAGAGTGGTCTTAATTTGCATTTCTCTGATCAGTAGTGATTTGGAACACTCTTTCATGTGAGTGGATATAGTTTCAATTTCTTCCTCTGAGAATTGTCTGTTCATATCCTTTGACCATTTATCAATTGGAGAATGGTTCGGTTTCTTATAAATTAGGGTCAGTTCTCTATATATTTTGGAAATGAGACCTTTGTCAGAACCTTTGTTTTTAAAAATATTTTCCCAATTTGTTACTTCCCTTCTAATCTTGTTTGCATTAGTATTATTTGTACAGAAACTTTTTAGTTTGATGTAATCAAAATCTTCTATTTTGTGATCAATAATGATCTCTAGTTCTCCTCTGGTCATAAATTCCTTCCTCCTCCACAAGTCTGAGAGGTAGATTATCCTCTGTTCCTCTAATCTATTTATTATCTCCCTCTTTATGCCTAAATCATGGACCCATTTTGATCTTATCTTGGTATATGGTGTTAAGTGTGGATCCATGTCTAATTTCTGCCATACTAATTTCCAGTTTTCCCAACAGTTTTTTCCGAATAATGAATTTTTATCCCTAATGTTGGAATCTTTGGGTTTGTCAAAGATTAGATTGCTATAGATGTACCCTTTTTTGTCCTTTGTATCTAATCTGTTCCACTGATCTACCGGTCTATTTCTTAGCCAATACCAAATGGTTTTGGTGACTGCTGCTATATAATATAGCTTTAGATCAGGTACACTTAGACCACCTTCCTCTGAGTTTTTTTTCATTAGTTCCCTTGCAATTCTTGACCTTTTATTCTTCCATATGAATTTTGTTGTTATTTTTTCTAGGTCATTAAAATAGTTTCTTGGGAGTCTGATTGGTATAGCACTAAATAAATAGATTAGTTTGGGGAGTATTGTCATCTTTATTATATTCGCTCGGCCTATCCAAGAGCACTGAATGTCTTTCCAATTATTTAAATCTGATTTTATTTTTGTGGCAAGTGTTTTGTAATTTTTCTCATATAATTCCTGACTTTTCTTTGGTAGATGGATTCCCAAATATTTTATACTCTCAACATTTGTTTGGAATGGAATTTCTCTTTGTATCTCTTGCTGTTGCATTTTGTTAGTGATATATAAAAATGCCGAGGATTTATGTGGATTTATTTTGTATCCTGCCACTTTGCTGAAATTTTGAATTATTTCTAGTAGCTTTTTAGCAGAGTCTTTGGGGTTCTCTAAGTATACCATCATGTCATCTGCAAAAAGTGATAGTTTAATTTCCTCATTTCCTACTCTAATTCCTTGAATCTCTTTCTCGGCTCTTATTGCCGAGGCTAGCGTTTCTAGTACTATATTGAATAGTAATGGTGATAGTGGGCAACCTTGTTTCACTCGGCAGAATCTATATTACATTACACTGAGTATGGGACCTTCCTCCAAGATGAGAACCAGAAAATTATTGGGTTAAAATCACATAAAGGAGATGATAGGGCAATTCATCCTGATCAAAACGAAGGAGTTTTGATGAGTTTTATTAAAAGACTGGTTTAGCTAAGAATTATAAGACATTGTAGCTACCACCCAAAAGAGAATATTGTCATGAGCTATCCTCTAGATATAGTGCTGAGTAATTCTTTCATTGTCATTTTGAGACATCTTATTGTCAAATGACATGATATCTATATTTGATATGATTGAGGATAATGTTTGAGGAAGTTAGAGATGCGGAAGACTGTGAAGGATAAAGGAAGGTACATTGGGAATTGAAAATTTTAGAGTTACCAAGAGAAGCTCCTAGGATTTGGAGCAGCTGCCAAAAATCATCATAACTACCAGTGGGAATTATTCTGGAGAACAGTCATTACCAAGATGGGGAGATCTTGGTGTCTATTGTTTCCACCATACTAACATGAGCCCACTTTGGGAGTAAAAATATTTTTTTTCTGAGTTCATATCAAGCTAATTAAAGAGAATTGAAATTTTAAAAAAATTGATTCTTCACTACTTCCTTGTCACTCTCTGATTATCAAACTTTAGCAACCACATCTATGATAACTCCAATATTTATAACTGTGACTTTTTAAATCATAAACAACCTATAATGTAAGGAAAGCAAATATTGTTTCTGGTTTTCAGATGAAGACACAGAATCACTGATGAAGAGACATACTCAGTTTGTCAGAAACTGACTTGAGTCTAGGTTTCCTTCCTCTTGTTATGATATCTTCACTCTATCTCTATAAATTCCCTACTAACTCTTCTGAATGTGATTGGCCATTATTGTGTTGTCTAGGATAAACTTATGACAGTAGGAGATATTTTAATTTAGTTGGTATACCCCTTATTATCAAAGAAGAAAGAAAGAAAATTTATAGAGCCAGAAGTGATCTGGAGTTTGGGTGATCCAGGACTGACATAATTCATAGAAGATCATGGTTTATGAAGAGGTATATCTATTCATCTTCAGGATTCAATAATCTATGAGTGACTACTAATATGCTGAAAGTTCCATGAAAATAGCAGCACCCCTGGGCATTATAGGATTTTTTTTTTTATCATTTCATTTAGTTCTTCAAACATAGTTGATTTTATATATTATTTTGAAATTATGTATTATTTGGACACAAATGTAATGTGAATAAGTATTAAGATTTAAGTGATTTATCTTTCATCATATTTATAATAAGTCTCATGAGTAGGTCTTGAATGTATAACTTTCTGATTCCATGATGAAAGCTAATCTCTATTTGTCCTATCTGCCTCTCTCTCTCTCTCTCTCTCTCTCTCTCTCTCTCTGTCTATATATATATGGCCATATATGTATGCATATATATATTTATATTTATAAATCTATATTTTTATTGAACTTATAAGGATAGTAGAGAGTAACTAGACTTTTGATTTCATTAGTATAGATATTGTTCAAATGAGGAGCTATACAAACCAAAACATTATATTATATTATTATATTGTTGTATGATATTGTACATATTATATTGTGATGATATATTGTACATGTATAGATTTATTAATTTATATAAATATGCTTACCATATTGTTTCTAAATCAAATAAATTTTAACACAGTGCTTGTTATTTGATTGTGTGTACTTTATCCACTTATATAAAAAACTTTAAGACCAAAGTATTCTATTCATATAGTTGTTTTTTTTTTCAGGCCAAAATATACACTGGTTTATGAAAACATCTTTTAAAAATCCTATGGACCAGAGTGTGCATTGAAGACTTCTTTCAACTATTTTCTCTGTTTCTGTTAAGACAATTGGGATGTATAAGTGACATGGAATGGACCCAGCAATAAATTCAGGGGGATCACAGTTAGATAAGTGATTATTGAGACAAAAGAGAGGTAAATCTGACAGAGGTCAGCAGTTATCATGCAAGTTATCAGCAAGGTAAAAGCCACAAGCATTGATGATTATATTGGTGGTAGGAAGAGGGCTGGGTTAATCAGGAAAGAAACTGGGAGACAAAAGAATGGGTGGCATAAAGAACATAGGTTAAGGAGAGATTTCTAGTCCCTGAAATGATAGTAGACAATTTCCTAGATTTAATTTCTAGCATGGTGTGTTCTTTAGGCAAGAAAGGCATTCTATTGTTTTGTGACTTAGCTTCCCCATTTCTAAGATGTTATTATTTCCTCTGAAGAATGGTATAAAATCCTTATATGGAATATATTTTGTTTCAATTTTTTTTCCTTTACATGTTTATACTATATGAGATCTTTATGACAAAAATGAGTTTTAAATGGACAATATTTGACTGATCATTTCCAACATAGCAAATATCTAAAAACAGCAATAGAAGAGGAGTCAAAACGGAACACTAAAGTTGGGAGATGTAAGGGAGACTTTCCTTTACTCAATATTTGGTTTTATATTTACTTTCTTTGGGTTCGCATCCAAATTGTGTATGCTATTCTTTTAATTGATGATAACTCCTGATTTTCACTTTAGTATATCAGTCTAGCATTCATTAAGCACCTGCAAAATATCAGAAACTGTGCTTGGCGCTAAAGATATAAAACCCAAAATAGTAAATTATTATTGTGATACTCCAGTGGTTCTTTCAATGTGGGAATTCACTCCAGCAACTTATACTGAAATGCACACATATCTGCACAATCTCTGGGACATCATAATCTGTCCATAAATTGACTAGAGTCATGTTTGGCATTTTCCTTACATTCTCTTCACTTTTTGTGTATACCAAAGAAGCATGTAAGATGACCATGTTTGTCTCTTAATATCACTCTATGAACAATCTAACATTTCCCCAGTTATAAAAGACAAGCACAAATATATAGTATAGTAATCCCCGAATCTAAATTCTGTTTTTGCTAATTGTTAATTATATGACCATGCACTTTTTTAGTAATAACCATTTAAGTTTATCAGCAGTCACAATGCTACCCTATATTTAGCAAACACCCTTATAAACCAACTTTCAATCTGACCATACAAGAAAGAACTCAACATACAATCATCAGAGGAAAGAATTAAAAAATAAAAAAAAAAACAAAAACACAATACAACACAACAAAACGAAAAAGCTAATCAGGGTTGGTTGAGGCAGGCAAGGTAAGGGAAATGAATATATAACCTAATTTATGTATTCCTTGAGCAAGAGTTGAATTAGAAATGCATACAACTAGTAGTAACAATTGTGGGAAAGGTAAAAGGCAAATAGCTTTCTCTATTTTTCTGTAGGTATTTTTTTTTTGTTTTTAATATTAAAAAATTACTATGGTGCATTTTTAAAGGGAAATATATTTTTACAAGCAGTAAAAGGAGAAGGATGTTAAATATTTATGCCAGCCAGACCTTGTTCATAAGAATCCTCTATATTTTGGTAACTTTCTCCAGCTCATATATTCTTGAGTGCATGTATGTATGTGTGTGTGTATGTGTGTGTGTGTGTGTGTGTGTGTGAGTGTGTAAATATCTATGAAAGATAGTGGCCTAATTATTTAATAGAATGCTATTTAGCTAAAATTCTGGTAAAAAGACTAAAGTTTTTTTTTTTTAATTTTGCCTCCAAAGATTACTCTCTGTGACTTCAGAAGGATTCTGTTGAAGTACTTTACAATCCCTTACAAATGCTCATTATTAATACTGAAAATACTAATAGATAAATTGAAGCTGCTTCAAGTTTATGGAATTGTCAGTGGTTCACCTTTACACAGGCTTACTCACAAAATACACACACACACACACACACACACACACACACACACACATACACATACACATACACACTCACACTCATTTTGCCTCAAGGCCTGGGGAAGACTAAAAGTTATAAAAGCACTTGGCTAGAAGTGGCCATGTTCAGAGCTGTTTAGCCCCAGAGCAATGGGAGAAGAGGAAAAGATCAAATACTTTAGTTGGAGTGTTTGTCAGTGGCTAGGAGGACTCAAAGCCAGAGTAAAAGAGTGTTGGTGATTAAGTAGACATGGCTTAGAGTTCCTAATAAAAAAAAATTGAGAGTAACAAAAAGTGGTGATTTCAGGGAGAAGTAAAGGGATGGACAATAAGAAAAAAATATACATTTGATATTTTTTCTTCTCTTTCTACACTTGTCACTAATATATATATATATATATATATATATATATATATATATATATATATATATATATATATATATATATATATGTATTTGTAGGTTCACACACCCTCATTCAGTAAAGCTCCCTACTCATTGTAGGTATTGTTGTTAAACATCTGGGCAATAATTTCAAATATTAATGTGAGAGGTAACCTGAACTATTTGTATTAATCTTCATCCTCCACAAAAATACACCATGAGGAGGTACCTAAGTACAGACACTATAGGTCTGCCATATTGAAATGATTATTAATACCCCCAAATGAAAAGCCCTCATTCATGTGATGTTCAATATAAGCTGTGCTGCCCTAAGTTTCACTAGTTTCCTTATACTACTATACTTGATGGTCATTGAGATCATTTAGAAGCTGTAATATTTTAGAGATGATTGATTTACAGAGGCCTCCCAGGACTATGGTTTCATTGTTTAAATCCAAGACTTCTAAGACATGGCAATACAACTGGAAGTATTTCAGCACCTGGTCCCCAATGTGGAACTATTCAAACATGTTCAAAATGGTTAAGTTTAATGTCTCTTTCCCTGCCTGTGCCAATGGAGAGTCTATCAGATTCATCAGCTGGAGAACCCAATGAACTAGTTCCCTCTCCATAACATCTTGCTTATTTTTGCTCTCAAATGAAATATAGCTATCAGTTACTGCACCAATAAAGTTAACTAGCCACATTAGTCATCCTTTTTGCACAGTGACATTCATGGAGCTTGCACTGTCTCCCTGGAGCAGCTCCTAGTATTTTAGGGGTAACTGATCAAATACTGGTCAAAGAGTACCCATGTCTTCTTGCATTCACAGGAACTAAGTATAGAAAGTTGATCCAACTGCTATTGAATCAGTTCTGTATGATGTGTATGAGTCCCAAGCATGAAGTGATATAGGTTCTGATGACTTCAGGGATATAGGTTTCCAGTTTGAGGAGCTCTGGGTTCTATGATTTTGACATAGGCAGCCAGTTGCTGCCACAGATTCAGGATATAGTACCCTCTATCTGGGGCAAATTCCCAGTGATGGAAGCTTATCTCTATGAAGTTAACTATTCTGGATAACCCCTGGGTAGTTTTCCACCTTAACCAATTTCTCCAGTTGGTAGTTTCTTTTCTACATGGCCAGAACACTGCAGAATTCATTGTAATTGTCTGAATCTGACAAATTCAGTGGATTTTCCAGTATTCACTTAATAATATCAACAAGATGAAAGATAAATTTTGCCCTTTCTGCATTATTAAAGAGGGACCTGTGAACTGAAGCAATTTGTACTAAACAGGATAGGACCAGAGGTGAAAATGAAGGAGGGATGGAATGATACAGGTCAAAAAACAGCTGCAGGGTAGAAGAATCTAAGAATGCTGATCTCCATCTTGAGGGAATTTATACTGTGCATAGGTCATCTGAGTACTCATGAGATGTTTTGCTGATAAAATCAAAGTTTAAGAAGTTATGGGTGAGTTTGATCAATTGCATGAACAAACCATGCTGACCTTTGTCATTCAAATTCAGGTATTTTCCTGAAGCGTATTTTAGTAAATGGCACAAGATATTGCATAATGAAAAATCTTGAAAAGAGGAGGCATTTTTCTTTTTGGTCAGAGAAAGGGTATAATCTGCTTGATTAATTTCATTGGTTAGCTGAGACATCCTTACTCCAATGATGCAATGTTCAACACCATCCTATAAAAATCTTATAATGTTTGTGATTACATTTCTGAAGAGTTATTTATCCTTCTGACAGTCAAACCAACCCAGCTTTTTAATTCGAGCATATAACTGAATAAGGGCTTGAATCAGAGAAGTAGTGAGCTTTAGCAAAGTGGCAAGATAGATGAACACATAATTCTGAATGTCTATGCAATGTTCCAACAGCAAAAGTGTGAGCACATAATATAAGCTTTGTAAGGCATGTAACTGAAAGTATGATGAACTCTCTCTTTCCAGAAAGAAAAGGCACTTGCTCAGGCAATCAGGACTGGTGGTAAAATCAACCAAGGCATTATCTGCCTGGAGTCAGGTCATTATTATGTCAGTAGTTTTATAGACTTGCTTATATAGCTTTTCTAGTTGGATTTTTTTTTTTTTTTTGAGTAGGAGATAGACAATAGGGATAAGTGATTTGCCCACAGTCATACAGTTAGTATGTTTCAAGTGTCTGAGGCTCGATTTGGACTCAGGTCCTCTTGACTCCAAATATGGCAATCTATCCACTGAGTCTCCTATCTTCCCAGGTATTTTCTTTCCAGATTTGGTTGTACCATTAAGTTATTGAATTCTTAACCCGTATATGATCTTCCATTTCATGCTCCTCTCTGGTTCCCCCATCCAAACCCCTTTCTTCCCTTCCTCAAACACCTCAGCTGGTTTCTGCTATACCACAGATTTGCCTGAATGCTGGGATCTCCTCTCTCCCTTTACCTATAACTCACTTAAGTTGTGAGAGCTCCTCATCTTCATTTTAAATCTGGCTCAGACTCTTGTTAATTGTGTGATCCTGGGCAAGTCACTTATCTCTGTCTCAGTTTTGCTGACTGTTAAATAAGATAAAGAAGGAAATGGCTAACTACTTCAGTATCTTTACCAAACAAATCCCAAATGGAATCATAAGGAGTGGGATACAACTTAAAAATGACTAAACTAAAAAAAATGTTTTAATCTTGCATTGCTGGCATTTTAAAGGCATTGATAAGCACTTGGCACAATAATGCAATCATATAACCTTGCTATAATTGAAATTAAAAGAAAATATTTAAATGTTTCTAAAATTTGTTATTTTATGGGTATAGTTACTCTCACTAATATCTAAATAGAATTTAGATGTGTTTTAGATTACCTGCAATGCTATTGATCTATGATGCTGCATGAGTCTTTTAATCTCAATCTCAATCTCTCTCTCTCTTTCTCTCTCTCTCTCTCTCTCTCTCTCTCTCTCTCTCTCTCTCTCTCTCTCTGTCTCTTTCTTTCACTAACACACACACACACACACACACACATATATATATAATATTTAATGGTAATAATGATTATTGAATTAAAATAACATGCAATTATATATACATACATGTGTTATATTAGTGTGTGTATGTGTGTAAAACATCCAAAAACTAGATTTTTATGGAATGTTGATTTTAATAGAATCAAACATTTATATTAAATCAACCTAATTTAATAATTAGAATTGAAAACTGATGAACTTTAAATTTTATTTCTTGGAAATAATCTCAGAAGCTGGATCTTGGGAGTATCATAGGGATATTCTATTCTTTATTGAAACATTTATGAAATAAAATTACCAATTATTTCATAGAGTTGGGACAAGATCTTCTCAGTAGATTTTGCTTATAGAAAGGATCAAATAAAAATGTCCTTTCAAAAGATTTTAAGAACTCTAGGGATTTCAGTGAAAAGCCCTTGTCTCACCATTCAGTTAACAGAATATACAGACAAATCTGGTAAAAAGAGAAAGCAAGATTTATGTTGACTTCACTCTAGCATAGTGTATGTCTGTCTTATGAATGACAGTTGGATAGAAAGAAAAATGAGGAGATATGCATGTATATGTGTATAAAGATATCTATACACCTGCATATCCATACATATATGGATATATATTGTGAAGATGAATATTTCATAATGATTAGTTTACCTTAATCAATAAAGGACTATTTAGATTTTAAATTTAGGAAATATAGAGATTATAGTTTCTTAGTCAAAGATGACATCATGCCTATAAAAGCTCATTAAAAGGGCTAACTGATCAATTTCAATTAGACTCATATAGAATGTTAGTATAGATCGAATGTTAAGATAATACAGTTTTTGCAGGAGTTACTATAGTTAAGTATCTGAATACTCATTATAGATCTATGTTTTAAGAGAGTTTATAATAACCACTTTAGTATACTATGGGATGAGATTTACCACTCAGGTTGCCAGCCATAAATATATTTTTTAATATTTTCAAATACATTTTAATTGCCTTAGTCATTAAATAAAAGTTATTTTACAAAAGTGCTTTAGGATTTGGAGAACACACAAATATTATTTTTTCCTATTTATGAGCAAGCCTGGAGAATTTTTTCTTAGAGTTCAGATTGTGAAATTTTGAATACAGGTCTTCTTACATTTAACATCACACATTTGGTGGAAAAACCTCTTAACACTGAGATGTTTCTGATTCAGTTATAAAACACCAAGCATGCTATGTTTTTATCACAACATTCGATAAAAATCAGTATCAGAGAGAACAACAGAAAATCAAATACATCAGCCCTTCTTTTGTAAGATTAATAGTCAGAATGAAGCATATGACTCCATAGAAATGTAAAAATCTATATAATTGTGAAAATCTTGAATATTCCATGTTGTTATGATAGCTTTTCCTTTTTTAGTTATAATCATTTAATTATGTCTTTTCTGCTCACTAAAACAGTGTCTTTCATCTTTAGGAATAGATTATTATACACATTTTCTATGAAGATATTTTCTAGGTGTCATTGGCAGCTATATGGTTATACTTTGTAACTCAGAGTGTGGTACTTGAGGCATTGTTAAACGTGAGCTCACTATATTTTCTAAAAGGAGAATTGGAAAATTTTTCTGAGCGCATGTTATGTTGAACTGCCTAGTAATGATAGCTTCTTATTCCCTTCCTTCCCCAGGAAAGCAAAAACAAATAAAATAGTTCCTTTCACCAAATGAGACAGAATGAGGTATAATGGAAAAAAAAGTACTGAATTTGGAATTTGTTGTGACTAAAACCTGCCTCTGTTACCTACTATCCATCTAATCATGGAGCAGTCACTTTGTCTTTTTGGGCCTCAGTTTCTTTGTCTGTAAAATGACAGAGGTAATCTTGACATCTAAAGGATAGGGAATTGATAGATTAGCAAGGAATAAGAAGTCTGCATTCATAGTATTTTGTAATCCAATAATTGGAAGATAGTTAAATGATAATCTAGGTCAAATCTTTCATTATTCAAATGAGGGAAACAGAAGTCACAGAGTTTAAGTAACTTATTGGCAACTAGTCACATAGGTAGTTAATGACAATGTTGGAGTCAGAACTGATATCTCCTGTTTTATACTTCATTCCTTTTAACAGAACATCAAAACTGCTTTAAGAAAATGATTATGGGCTTTTCTCTAAGTTTCTCAACAGCTTCATCTTTATTTGAAAAAAAAAGAATGAAAGCTAAATCATCTAACTTTTCATGGTTTTATTTCATATTTCTTTATTGTAGAAACCTTGTTTAAAATCTTCAGTTTCTTTGTAAAGTGAGTATATGGGACTACTAGGTAGTGCAGTGAATAGAGCATCAGCCCTGAAATCAGGGGCACCTAAGTTCAAATTCTCCCTCAGATACTTATTAGATGAATGACCTTGGACAAGACACTTAATTCCTGTATGCAGCCAAAGGAAAAAAAGAATGAAAGAAAGAAAAAAGAGCACGCAGTATATTATAACAGGGTAAAACTTCCTGAATTTTTTTTATTAAAGCATGCAAAGATTAAGATTAGAGGAAACAAATAGATCAACAGAAAAGTGATAGTAATCCTAGTTTTCCAATTAATGAATTATCACCATTCAGTCTGTCAATCATTCATTTAAAATGGACTTATGAAGACATTACTATGTAGTAGGTATTTTGTGGAACAATGTCAAAACTGAAATTGTCCATGACCTCAAGAAAATTTTATTCCATTAAAATGGTCAATAAAATTGTATTGGGGGGTCATAACATATTTAGGGATAACAGCGACTATAAACAAAACAAAACAACATAGCCAGGAAGATGATGATGACTGTATACAATATGATATAAAATTAAGACTTGTTTTTATGAAAAAAACAACAAAATAAACATTTGGCTACTTTGATTAAAAAAAGGAAAGAAAAAAGCCAAATCACCAGCATCAAAAATGAAAAGGGTGAACCTACCCTCAATGAAAAAGAAATTAAAGCAATAATTAGTAGCTATTTTGCCCAACCATATAGCAGGAAGTCTGACAATCTAACTGAAATGGATGAATATTTATAGAAGTATAAATTGCTTAGATTGACAGAAGAGGAAATAAATTACTTAAATAGTCTCATTTTAGAAAAAATAAATTGAATAAGTCATTAATAAAAATCTCCAAGGCTAGATGGATTCACAAGTAAATTCTACCAAATATTTAAAAAATAACTAATTCCAATACTATGTAAACTATTTGGAAAAATAGGTAAAAAAGGAGTATTGCCAAATTCCTTCTATGACACAAACATGGTATTGATACTTAAACCAGGAAGAGCCAAAACAGAAAAAGAAAATTACAAACCAATCTTCTTAATTAATATTGATGCAAAAATTTAAATAAAATTAGCAAAGAGATTACAGCAATTTATCAGCAGGATAATACACTATGACCAAGTGGGATTAATACCAGGAATGCAGGGCTAGTTCAATATTAAGGAAAACTATTACCCTAATTGACCATATCAATAACAAACTAACAGAAATCATAGGATAATCTCAATACATTTAGAAAAATCTTTTGACAAAATATAGCACCTATTCCTATTAAAAACACTAGAGAGTTCACTTTAAATAATAAGCAGTATCTAAATAAACCAACAGCAAGCATTATTTGTAATGGAGAGAAAATGAATGCAATCAGTAGCCTCAATGGGGAGGTTACAATTCCACATTGCACTAGAAATGTTGCCTTTAGCAATTAAAATAAAAGAAATTAAAGGAATTAGAATAGGCAAGGAGAAATAAATTTTTGCACATGATATATTTAGAGAATCCTAGAAAACCATCCAAAAATGTATTGGAAACAATTAATAGCTTTAGCAAGTTCTGAAATGATCCAACAATTCTGAAAAGCAATTTGGAATTGTGCTCAAAGGCTATAAAGCTGTGCATACTCTCCGATCCACCAGTGTTGTTACTGGGTTTGTATCCCAAGAAAATCATAAAAGAGGGAAAAGGACCCACTTATGCAAAAAAATTTTGTAGCAGCTCTTTTTGTGGTAGCAAAAAATTGGAAAATACTAGATGCCCCTCAATTGAGGAATGGCTGAACAAGTTGTGGTATATGAAGACAATGGAATAGTATTGCTCTATAAAAATGATGAATAAGCTGATTATAGATAGACCTGGAATATATATGTGAACTGATGTTGAATAAAACAAGCAAAACTAGGAATACACTATACACAATAACAGCAATAATGTGCGATGATCAACTATGAAAGACTTGGTTATTCTTGGTTATTTAGTGATCCAAAGCAATCCCGATATACTTTGGACATAAAGTGCCATCTACATTCAGAAAAAAGAACTAAGGAGACTGAATGTAAATCATCAATGCTAAAATCATCACTTCTTTTTTTCTGTTTTTTTTTTTTTTTATCTCTCCTATGTTTTTTTTTTTCCTTTTGTTCTGATTTTTCTCTCCCAACATGATTCATAAAGCAAAGTGAATTAAAAAAAAAAATAAATTTACTAGGAACAAAAGATATACAAAAAAGGAAAGGCAGTTGAGATGTTGCTAAATGAAGTTTCATATTTTAAG
This sequence comes from Sminthopsis crassicaudata, assembly GCF_048593235.1. Classification (NCBI taxonomy): domain Eukaryota; kingdom Metazoa; phylum Chordata; class Mammalia; order Dasyuromorphia; family Dasyuridae; genus Sminthopsis; species Sminthopsis crassicaudata. The sequence continues at coordinate 175,855,975 of NC_133620.1, forward strand.
AATCAGATGTAGAAAGGAAGTACATTGAGATATGTGGGATTAGCCTATCACAATAATGGAGATGTGAGATAAAATGTTCTCTAAGAAGTAGGGGAGAATAGCTAGGATACATATTAGTAAGGCAAATAATTTACAAAGCATTTATTGCTCAAATAATTAAAGTGATTAATCAATACAAAATTTGAAGCATCCCTGATGGATTATAATTGCATAATTTACAGTAAGATGTAAATGGATAATATATTTTATTACTTGTCCATTCTGTGCTTTTATAGCCTTTCAGAGTAAGATGAATAAGAAGAAAAAAATCTTGAACTCTGAATATGTGTTCACAGAAGGAAGAAATTATGTCTACTTCAAGTTTAATAAGTTCTCCAGGATCTCACACCAAAAAACATCTTATGAGATCTTGTCCTTTTAATTATTTGCTAACTTGCATTGGACCTTCCTTCCCTTGGTTAGCCTTTGTATAGCCTTTCTTTCACCAGACTCTGCATAAAGAAGTCAATTTGTCATTCTGTTAAGAGTTCTAGAAACAAAGGATTTCTAAAAATGATGCATATAAATGTTAAATATAATCATAAACATGTCAAATACTGAAGTTTCACCTATTCAGTCCCTTTTCTACTGCCTGAAGTAGAAGAATTGCATTGGAGTCAGCTATAAGAGAAAGTATCTCTCTAGGGCCATAGATATAAAATCCACATCCAACAGAAGGCAAAACAAAAGTTTTTCCTTTTCCTAAAACAAATTTTAAAAGGCAAAGCAGGAGAACAAAGGAAAAAAAAAACATAAAGTAACAGCAATAGTCATTTGCTTTGTGTCAGATAATACAGTGAGAAAAGAAAGTAAATCTAAACAAATAGTAAGGAGAGGGAAGACAGAAAGGTCAATATCCAAATCTTTTCTGATTTGCCATCATACCATTAATATTTATTTTTAAATGTTATCAATTATTTCCAAATACACATCTCATGAATGCAAAATTGGCATGGCAGCTATAAGATTGGATGCTATTGTACTGGTTAAAGGTTTAGAGGGTTTTTCCCTTTGTTATAACTTGCATACAATGATTTACGGTTGGCCATTAGCCAGCTGGTCATTAAATATTTTAAATTCTGAAATGAAATGCTTCTCAATGGGCTATACACAGAGTTAAAAAAAAAAAACTCAACTTCATTACTTCACTTAGGCTCAATCATCATTTAACAAGGTATGAACAACGTCTGTGCATTGTAATGAACTAAAACAAGTGACCTCAGAAACTGGGAATAGCTGCCAAAATTTGAATTACATCCCAAACAAGAATGTCTGTTTTCCCCTACAATCTGCTTAATGCAGAATGCATTAGGCTCTCAGTACTGCACAGCTGTGATTCCATCTAAGGAGAATAATGCTTGCTTTTAGATTTTTAAATGTTCTTTTCTAATGAGGTTTGGTACCTCTATCTGAATTCACATCACAAAATTTTTGCCCAAATTTTCTACATCCTCGAAATACATAGTGTCTGAATGGTACAAATAATGTAATGGTGGTAACAATTTCATCATCAGCTCTCACCTAGGGTATTTGTGTAGGCTTTGACGAGCCTGTAAAAAATCAAAGGGACCATTTTGGAAAAACAATCTGCTTTTTTCTTTCAGATTTTTAGCAACATATTGATTTAAGCAAATGGTCAAAACAATGGAGGGAGAAGATGCTGTCATTTTATATCATTTATTTCTTTAGTCAATAACTGAATTTTTATAGGTGATTTCCTGTTTGTGAGACTACTATTAAGTAGGTTTAACTTGCCACAAATATAACTTAACAAGCTGATGACACCATGCTTTGCAACACTGTGCGGCTGCTTCATTTTAGATTCTAGGAGACAAAGTGACTATTCTGAATATGGTTCTTTTTATATTTTCATATAGTATAAAGAAGAGCAAAACAAACACCTTTGAAAGACACATATCTGTATGATGAAAATATGAAGTTCATGTTCCTCAATTCTCCATGATATTGAAGACATTTGACCAACTGAAAAAAAATGAGTTAAACTCATCATAGATGTTGTGTGAGTAGCCTTAGGCTTCTTTCATTCAGTGTGACTTTAGGCAAATAATTTCTTTTCTTGGACTTCAGTTAAACATTTGCAAAATGAAGGATTTCAAATAGTCTATTAAATTCTTTCAAATTTTAACATTTTATAGTTATTTAGATGATTTATCTCAGTCTTTCTAAAGTACTTACTGAATATTCCATATTCATTTTGATTTAGAGAAAAATACCACTGACTTACTCTAAATGTTATATCTTTGTTATAAAACCTAGAAAATATGGAAGAAAAAAGAAAGTGAGAAAAGAAAACAGAATTGGATTTCAGCCTTTTCACTTCTGTATGCTGATGTGAAAAGGAGTATAACTAAAACTTGATATTTAAAATATTTCAGTAGATGGGAGCTTGATCATAATAGACTCCCAGGGCCTGTCCTAATAATTTTTTCATGTCTTAAAACTTTTAACTAAGTTATCTCTCTGATTTATTAAAATGCCTGTTTTAATCTCTTATTTACTCATGTTCATAATCGTCAGAAATTCATTCCTCAATGTTTTATAGACTTTACAACTGCTAAACTCAACCCTGATTTCATTTAATTAGTGTACATAAGCTGGTTACCCACACATATAAGTGACATCACCTCATTTCTTCTACTCAGAGAAGCTCATCTATTGGAATAAAAATTTGAAAAAGAGGAAAAATGAACTCAGAATTATAGTGGTAATGTCCACAGACTTAAAAAAGGACTGGGTGGGAATAAAAGGAAGGAATAAGAATGAGACAAATATTGTGAGAAGGTTGGAGGATATTCTGGCATGTCTGTAAAAAGCCATAACTTCAGGTACAACTTTACCCATCCATACACACACACACACACACACACACACACACACACACACACACACACAAACATACACCATCATCATTATCATCATCATCAATAGAGAAAATATGTTCTGTTGAGTCAAACTTTTCTTAAAAGATAACAAGGTGATAACTACTAGGTCTGGATCTCAATGAGATCATAAAAGAGATTCCCACGTGTGCAAGAATGTTTGTAGCAGCTCTTTTTGGTTTCTAGGAATTAGAAATTGAGTGGATACTCATCAATTGGGAGATGGCTGGATAAATTACTGTATATGAATTTAATGGAATATTATTTCTCCATAAGAAAAGATTTTCAGAAAATGGAAAGACATGAACTGATGCTGAATGAAGTGAGCATAAAACTAGGAGAACATTAGACACATTAACAGTAAGATTATGTGATAATCAATCATGAGGGATTTAGTCCTTCTTAGCAAAATAATGATGGGGATGATTCCGATATACTGGGGATGGAAAATGCCATCTTATCCAAAGAGAGAACTGTAGAGACTGAATGTGGATCAAAGCATACTATTCCCCTCCCCTTTTTATGTCATGTTTTTTTTTCCTTTTACTTTTTTTTTTACAACATGACTAATATGAAAATATGTTTGAAATGATTGTACATATGTAAACTATATCAGATTGCTTGCTGTCTTGGGGAAGAAGGAGGTAAGAGAGGAGGGAGAAAAAATATGGAACTCAAAATCTTACAAAAGTGAATGTTGATAACTATCTTTACATGTAGCTGGAAAAATAAAATATTATTGAGAAAAAAGGTAACAAGATTATAAATTGTTTCTGTGAGGTTTTACATGCTTCAAAATAAGACAAAAGAGTTTCCTAGTCAATGATTACATAGGCAATATAATTTTATCCATCTCATAAGTAGAAATAAGAGAGCCCAAGCAATTAACAGAGAACAATTGATGGATCTCTAAGTTCAAGGTTGACAAGGTCCAAAGATTACATTTTCCCTTTATTGTATGGTCATAATTAAAAAAGAAAATGTACAATTTGAAAACTCTTCTCATGAGCTTCAGTCTAATAGGTATCTTCATAGTCTTAGGAACCTGAGAAACTTTTCTTTAAAGGAAGATCAACCCTTCAAGTTTTCAAAGAATTACTTTCCAAAAAAGAAATAGCTCAATTCTCTAACATAATTTTCAAATATTTTTAGGAAGAATTTCATATTTAGTTATACACTAGGCAAAGGAAGTAGTTAAAAAGTCTTTGAATCTGAATTGCACTCACCATAATCTGTTTAAAATTATCTCTAGCACTACCTGTAATTATTATCATGCAAAATGGTAGGGAAAATGCATTCAGGCCAGCTATGATATTCTGATTATGGACCATCAGCTGCTCATAATTTCGTTTTAGGATGACGGCTGTAACCTTTTCAAAAAATTTAGGATTTTTATGGAGTTATTGAAGATATTACATCTTTAATTAAAATGTTTTTTTTTCTCCTAGGAATCTTTAATTTAGCTTAGTAGTTTTTCCATTTAAATCCTAGAAGAAGATTTGTGAGTCTTTTACATATTTCAATCTTTGGGGCTTGTTTTTAATCTTCAAGTTTAATAAATTTCATTGGCATTGAAAATTGTTATGTTGTTTCAGAAAGTGATAATGTGACCTAGCATAAGCATCAATGCATTAACCATTATATCCAATTTAACAAGAGCTACATGGATGAATTTTAAATGTGTGGTCCTGATAATGACTAACGTCTATGGCAAATGACTAATGACTGAGACAATATCATTTCAGGCCAACCTAGGGGATAGCAATTTAACTGTCTTTCATTTTCCTACTCTTGGTCTTTCTTGGCAATAATTTGCTTTTTCTGGGTATTTCTTCTGCTTGATATATTTCTTGGAGACCTGACCAGGACACATTAAAGATTACAAGAGGGGAGAGTTCCAAAAGACTTGAATTAAAGCTAGAGCATTTGGAGAAAATCAGTTAGACCAAGAAAACCTTAGGCATGCTTCAGAAAGTTAGAATCCCTTGATCCCTCTATTAATCCCCAGAAAGGATATTCTCTACTTTAGCTATAATGAAGGAGAACTCCAGTTCTACCCTTAATTTTTCAAACAGGACCTAATGCCTTCATTTCTGAAAAGAGTATTAAGTTTATCAGTTTAACTTGGATTTCATTTAATTTTCTTCCAGAAAGTGAACATGGCAAGTCACAATCACTTAAAAACTTCATTGTTATTAAATTGTTAAAAGGAAAACCAATCACCCATTCAAAATAATAAATATTTATGGAAAAGCACCTAATTTGTATAGGTTGTATGTATATTTATCATGTCTATCTATCTATCCATCCATCCATCCATCTACCTACCTATAGAGCTGATCAGTTTTTTCAATTATGTCTGACTCTCCATGACACTATTTTGAGTTTTCTTGGCAAAGATATTAGAGTAGTTGCCATTTCCTTCTTCAGCTCATTTTAAAGATGAAGAAACTGTCTTACTTTTAGGCACACACCTAAGAAGTATCTGAGGCTAGATGAACTTAGGAATATGAATTTTCCTGATTTCAGGTCTGGAACTCCATCTACTGTGCTACCTAGCTGACATACAATCACACAAAGCACATATATGCATGTGTATCATATATGTTATGTGTATACATGTACATATACACACATATGTATGTGTATACATGAGATTATACATATTATATTACAGTATAATGGGTAGTGTAATGGGAGTCAGGGATTTCTCAGTTCAAATTTTATCTTTGATTATCTAGTGTAACCTTGGATAAGTTATGAGAGCTCTCAATGATGCAAACAATTTTCTAATACTCTAAGTTACTAATGAAGGGAATTTCCTTATCAGAATGATGAAATCATAAAGTTTTTTTTTAATCTTTCTCAAGTCCATATAAAATTTATGGATATGTATATATACATTTATAAACTGAATTTATCAAATATCTCTAGTATGTTTCTATGCCCTAAAAGTAATAAGCCTTCTTATTGATCTAAAAGTTATCAGAGCAATTGTTATCTTCTCTATATATTGGGTAAAAGGAATGCACAATGTTAACTTATGCACTTTCGTTCTGCCACTCACTGCTATTTTGAATGTTGGAAACATTTTGAATGATAGAAGGGGACAAAGAGAGAAGGGAAGATCAATTTCCAAAATCTGATAAAATACTTATTTGACTGCATGTCATGTGCACAGTGATTACTGCCAAATTACCCATAGATGTTGCTTTAGGGGCTGCTTGACTTGAACTGTGATGCTATTATTCAGACCTTCCTTGCTTAACTTATCTTTCTGCTCCTCCTGAAATCTTTCTATAAAATTCATTATTTCTCTATCCATATCTTAAGTCATTGTCAAGGAATTCTTTGAGTATTAGGCTTTGTTTGGAAACCTCATGACATGTGATTGGGTGTGCTAAACACACTCAGGCCTTTCAGAGCTGTTTGTCTAGTGGATTTTGAAGAATAATTGGATCCTTTAAGGTAACTCAACCTGGTTTCCATTAGAGATGGATAAGGGCTTTTCCTCTGGTATGTTTTTTTCCTATCTGTACATTTCTGTGGAGACATCATTTTCCAATCAATTCAATTCTCCCATTAAACGTGTAGACTATTATTAGAGTTATTAAAATGTTATGGCTTAATGATTAGAAAGCTGGTCACAGAATCAGGAAGACTTAGACTTGAGAATCACTTCTTAAAAAGTCTATGGCATAGTTTTAGAAAATTTAAAATTCTAAGAACTTAGATTTTCTGTCTATTGGATTTCTCTTTCAGAACAATTTCAAAATCCACAGCTGGGCAGCTGTTCTTTTATGATAAGATTCACCAGAAATGAAAACCTAATTGTAACTTCTCAAGTATCAGGATGCTATTTCATGTCTTCTTTCTGAAACAATAAAGAGTTAAAATAATAAAAGGTTAAAAAAAGAACAAATTCTGATCTGCAGAGTCTCTACAATCCTGAAAAATGTTATATAACATTCCTATGCCCTGATAACTCTCTAAAACTATAAAAGTTACATGGAACGTTAAATGACTTCCCTAAAGTCACAGTGCTAAGAATTGTTTGAAGCAGAATTGAACTCAGGTCTTTCTGATTTGAAGTGTAATATTCAAATTATTATTCCATAGGGCAAAAAAAGAGTCTAACTCTTATCTATCCTATGGACACAGGAAAATTACTGGAATTTTCTGAGCAAGGACAGACTTATGCCTTAGGAATATCAATTTGTCAGCCATGTAGAGCCTGGATTGTAGAAACCGGAAACAGAGAGAGTAATCATTCTTTTTTTTTTTTTTTTTTTTTTTTTTTTTTTTTTTTTTTTTTGGCAAGGCAGTTGAAGCTAAGTGATTTGCCCAGAGTCATACAGTTACTAAGTGGTAACATTTGAACTTAGGTCCTTCTGATTTTAGGATTAGTGTTCTATCCACTGTACCATCTATCAGTAACTAAGGAGAATAATTATGAAGCTCTTCATGAAAGATGTGATGAGAATCTAAGCTTGTCTGGTGGATGTTTGAGAAGAAAGGAAGGGATATATATATGAGAGCTATTATGGATACTTGACAACTAATTGGGTGTAAAGAATAAAGGAAAGAGGAAGAATCAAGAATGATTCTCAATTTGCTAACCTGGGAGGGTAGGAAGACAGAAACAAGTAGTTTCTGGGTTTAACAAAGATAATGCATTTAGTTGAATTATTTATTGCATAAAGTTACATTTTAAAATCCTTGAAAGCCCATATTAGAGAATTTTACATTAGATTCAAGGATGGGATAGGTTTTGGATTTAAAACTTCATTGATATAAGAAGGGATGTTTTGGTAAATATTTACTAATCGGCTCTCTAGTAGGCCCGATATTCTTTTAAATTTAGTCAGCATAAATTATGCCCCAAAAGTTATCAAAATGTGCATACCCTTTGACCCAGCCATACTACTACTGGGCTTATATCCCAAGGAAATACTAAAGAAGGGAAAGGGACCTGTATGTGCCAAAATGTTTGTGGCAGCCCTTTTCATAGTGGCTAGAAGCTGGAAGATGAATAGATGTCCATCAATTGGAGAATGGTTGGGTAAATTATGGTATATGAATGTTATGGAATATTATTGTTCTGTAAGAAATGACCAACAGGAGAAATACAGAGGGGCTTGGAGAGACTTACATCAACTGATGCTAAGTGAAACGAGCAGAACCAGAAGATCATTATACACTTCAACAATGATACTGTATGAGGATGTAATCTGATGGAAGTGGAAATCTTCAACATAGAGAAGAGCTAATCCAATTCCAATTGATTAATGATGGACAGAATCAGCTACATCCAGAAAAGGAACACTGGGAAATGAGTGTAAACTGTTATTTTTACCTTCTGAATCCAATTCTTCCTGTGCAACAAGAAATTTGGTTCTACACACATATATTGTATCTAGAATATATTGTAATATATTTAACATGTATAAGACTGCCTGCCATCTGGGGGAGGGGGTTGGGGGAGGAAGGGAAAAAATCTGAACAGAAGTAAGTGCAAGGGATAATGTTATAAAAAATTACCCATGCATATGTACTGTCAAAAAAAAAGTTATAATTATAAAATAAAATAAAAATTAAATTAAAAAAAAGAAAATGAGCAGAAATATAAAAGACAAAAACCATTCTTTAACATACAAAAAAAATTCTGTTATACCTTTTATCAGTTCCTACCACCATTCTCCCCTAATTTTTTTATTTCCCTGTTGTATAAATTGCATTTCTGTACACAAAAATTTTAGTCAGAATAATTAATATTTTCTCTATTACTTTATTGGATTTAAGAAGTCAATAAAGCTTTAAATCAAGCCCTGACAGGTATCATTTCTGATTTACAAAGAGTAAATGTTTTCAATGAAAAATTTAATAACTGACTTTCACAAAGTAGTTTGTGATGGTTCCTGCTCTCCTAGGTAAAGGGAATTCTGAGATGAGGAAGCTTCCTCTATCAATGCAAGTCACTTCTATCTTTTAGACTCCCCAGAAATCTTCATATATCAGTTCAAATGTCCTATCCTATATAAGGACTCTTTCTGCTCTCTCTTATGAAATATTTTCTGTCAACTTTGGCTGTATTTTTTATAGTTATCCCTTCCATATCAATCACAAAACTTATGAGCATAGTACCTCCGTGACCTGGAAAATCTGTGTCAAATTTTTGGTCCTTTCTCAGTACCAAAGAAATATTACACTTTTGTTGACATCTTTATCTTTATATGTTATAATTTTTTTAGTTTCTAAACTTTTTCTGTGTTGAATACTGGCCTTTGTGTGTCATCTGGGGCTTCTGCAACCCTCCCCCAAATTCTTATTTAATTTCTTATGCCAAACTATGATATATCAAAATTGTGATGGAAAAGTCATGATGTTGAAGGGATAATTGTAGTTATTTCTCCTCCTACATTCTATTTCTTCCTATTAGAATTCATACCTTGGTATCAAGATTTTATTTTTTGTCTTTAATTTCCAGGCTTAAAACAGTGCTAGGCTCAGAGGGGGTACCTAATAAAGTATTATTTGTATGAAGCATTTATTTGTAATTATTAGGAGGTATTTATAATAATACAAATCATTCTCCCATTGATAAATGTTCAAAGAATGTGAACAGATGATGAAATTAAGGCCATCTATAGTCATATGAAAAATGTTCTAAATTACTATTGATTAGAGAAATGCAAATTAAAACAAGTCTAAGATACCATCTCACACCTCTTAGTTTGACCAAGATGATAGGAAAAGATAATGATAAATGTTGGAGGAGATATGGGAAAAATGGGACATTAAGGCATTGTTGGTGGAATTGTGAAATATTCCAACCATTTCTAGAGAGCAATTTGAAACTATGATCAAAAAGGCTATCAAACTATGTATACCCTTTTATTCAGCAGTGCTATTACTAGGTTTGGATCCCAAGGAAATTATCATAAAGGAGAGAAAAGGATCCACAAATATGTTTGTAGCAACTCTTTTCTGTAGTGATAAAGAATTGGAAAATGACTATATGCCCATCAACTGGGAAATGGCTGAACAAGTTGTGGTATATGAAAGTAATAGAATATTATTGTGCTATAAAAATGAACAAACAGAATTTAGAAAGGCCTGGAAAGATTTATATGAACCTATACTGAGTGAAACAACAGTAAGAGCAAGGCTGTGCAATGATCAACTATCAGAGATTTGGTTCTCCTCAGTATTTCAGTGATTCAAGGCAATGCAATAAACTCTGGATAGAAAACACCACCTGCATCTAGAAAGAGAACTATGGAGAATGAATGTAAATCAAAACATTCTATGTTCATTTCTTTTTTCTGTTTTTTTTCTCTCTTATGTTTTTTCCCTTTTGTTATGATTTTTTCTCTCCCAACATAACTCATTCAGAAATATGTATTTCAAAAAGTTAATAAGCATGTATAACCAGAAAAATAAAACTAATAAAAAAAGAAAATAATGAATGAAAGGAGGATAACATAGTTGATAGAACACTAACTTCAAAGTAAGAAAGCCCGAATTTAAAGTCTCTGATATATGTTATGCTGAACCAGTCTCCATATTTGCCAGGCAAATTTCTTAAGTTGAAAATCACTATCACTTTGTTTACTTTTAATGTTGAGTATTTATTCCATACTAATAGTTCCCTACACTACAGTAATTACAGTTCTAGATCTCTATGCTTCCAAATAAGCAAACTGAAAAAGATATAAGTAACAAGACATACAAAGTTTTTCATATTTTGGCTATTTCAAAGCAGAGGTCTCAGAACTAATTTTTTACATTTTGCTCTATTGTCTTCTCCTTTTATTCACTATTTAAAGAAAGGAATGAATCTTATATCTGTCCAGAAGGACATTATGACTGTTTTGTGGTAATATCACATTGGGTTCAGCATTTGGAGCCAAATTTCAACAACCTCACTCACTTATTACTAAATAGTTAACTGCTTACACAAAGGATAAATCTTTGTAGAATGGTGTGTGCGTGTTTTTTTTTTTTTTGGGGGGGGAGGTTTTGGGAGAGGAGTTAACTTATAAGTTATACACAATATTATCAATCTAAAACACTAAACATTTATGCAAGACATTATCCTAGGCATGGGAAGTACAAAGATCATGTGAATGAAAACTGTACTTTGTATTTTACATCTTATTTTTTCCATATTTGAAATTTAATTAAATTAAACATAAAAATTTTTTGCTGATAATCCCCTCATAACCTGCCCCTTTCTCTCTGATTTTCTTTTACTTTACCCTACATTTACAAAGTCTATAAAGGAGCAACACTAGTTTGCTGCAGCTCTTTGAACATAATATTAAAACTCCCTTCTTGGTTAATTCTGTGTACTCCTTTTGCAATTTTCATTACACATGGCTGGAATATTCTCATGTCTACTTTTTAAATTTCCCCTGGCTTCCTTCAAGAAAATTCAAATTACAACTTCTACAGGAAGAAGACCTTTCCAAACCAAACAAATGCTAATACCTTTCCCTATCTTCCATCTATTGTTATATTGTGCACCTGTCTAGTTATTTACATGTTGTCTCCCATATTAGAATATAAGCTTCTTGAGGGCAGAGACTATTTTTACTTTATATCCCTAGAGTATAGTATAGGACATATAGAACACACATATGGTAAACACAACAGATTCTTATTGAATGACTTAATTCTTGTCAGCATATATGTGCACACATACACATACATAGCAGTAGAGCTACTTTCCTATTACAAGAACTACACAATTTTACATTATATTAACTAAAAGAGACTCCTTATATTAACCATTAGCCATAGGAATAAACATAGATGAAAAGACTCAAAGATATTCCAAACTATTTCCTATGTTATATTCCTATAAAAACCTTTTTTTTTTAATGAGTCTACAAGGATTAAAAATTGAGCCTGGAGTTATTAGCAATCTTATGTTAAGATCTTTCTGACAAATTTTGACACATGAATATAGAACCAATGATTTGAACTAACTGTTCTGCCAGGTAGAAAGGCCAGCTATTAAGGCTGAGCAAAAGATTATTCTCAAATGGTACTGCCATGGCATACGTTGTTATAGCCTTAGACTCATGATCTGCCACAAGTTTTTATTTACTTTTTTTGTGACAGAGAGTTTTGCTAATCCTTCTCTCAGTCAATCCCATTATGCTCATTGTAACCCCCATCCATGACAAAACATTCTCACCTATTTATAGACTAGAATATAGAATTTTTCTTCCAGTATTTTTAATTTCATCACTTTAACCAAGAAGGATAGGTAGAATAGATAAATCCCTTTCAACTACCTTCATGTAAAGCTACTTCTATGATTCCCTATCACTCACCAGACCAGGAGACCATGGAGAATTATTTTCAGATTATTCCTCTGCATTGCTCTCTCAATAACCTTTTCTCCTTTAAAATTCACACAATCCAATCATACCAACTCCTCTTTAACTTTGTCATCATCTACAAACTTCCAAATTACTCAATTTTCTCAGTGTATTTCACCTCATATAATCATTTTAATCCCATCTTTTTTAATATTCATGCTAACTACTTGAAATGACTTCAAATTTTTTTCAATCTCAATTCAAACAACTTTCTTCTTCACCTCAACTAAACTATATCCTGTTATGTTTACATGTTCAACCTTACATTTTATTCATGTGTACCATCTATAAGATTATGAGTGTCATAACCTTTTGCCTTTCATATTTTTATTCATATATTCATACTGAATTTGTTCCTTGTTCTAATTGAGGATGCTATTCTTTAGACCTTTCTATCTATAATTTTTTTGCAAGTCCTTCTTTCAATAAAAGTTTCCCACTTTCATGATTCACTAACCACTACTGTGAAAGCAATTATATAAAATTTCCTTCATTTTTGATCTTATCTTCTTAAAATCTGCGTACAATCAGTTTTTTTTTCTATTCTTATTCTCAGCCTGCTATACAATTCTGCAAAAAGTCATACAATCAAGTTGATTTCATCTGCTCTAAATTTATAGTACAAAGTGTCATAGTGGTTTAATTTCAAAATGAAGAAAAATAAGATTCTAAAAGCAAGTCATATCTTTTAGAGCTCTCAAGCAAATGTCTCATGTAGTAAATTGCAGCTTTGTTGATGGTCTGCATGAGTGAAGAGAGTTTATTTATTGAAACATCTAGATACCAATGAAATCATAGATCTGAAACAAGAAAAATATCATTGGGGCACAAAGTCTTGCTCACCAACTCATTACTGACTACCTATTAGTCCTAATTGTGTCCTGGTAGGAATTTGGGTTCCTTTGAAACTATGTAAACACACACACACACACACGCACATGCACACATATGCACATACATGCACACACATGCACACATACACACATACTCACAAGTTCTGCTCTGTTTCATGAAGTAGAAAAGGCTTAAATAGTATAGTTTCAGCAACAGCCCATTTGTTCTATCTAAGGATGAACCTGTGTGATTGACTCATTACCATATTGTTTACGACAAAGTAATGGTTTCTTGGTCACAATCAATCATAAAACATGAATTTTTTCTAAAAATCCTTTTGTTCTGTACTTCTGTAGTTCATTCTCATGAAAAAAGAGAAATAATTTATATTTTATTTTAATCACAAATATCTTTGGATTTATGGTGAATTTACGTTCTCACCCTATCATCTGCAAGTATAACCATTTGTGGATGTTTTCTATGTGCTTTGACAAGCATCATTTTTATGGAAAAATTTTTTGATATTAAGTGAAACCATTCTGAAATCAATCATATGGAATGAAAGCAATCTTTTTGATGTCACAGGTGTGACTGTGGGAAAAGTTTATTTGTTTATGGCATCTAATTTTGTATAGAAAATGGCTCTTGTCTTGAATACACACAAATATTTCATCTTATTTTATTTGTAAGTATACTTTCAAGATGTCATTTCAATGTATTAGCTTTCAAATTATCTTTAGCTTAAATATTCATGCAAAATAAGCACAGTGGTTCTTTTCTTATTTTCAATAATGGTATTTATAAATCCCAATGACTGAGTGCATCATATTTTCTGGATCTGAATTTTTATTGTATTTATATATGTCTACTACATAAAAAGGTATTTTCTTTGCTTGTATTGATTCCAAGCACTCCAATGGATTTAGTCATGAAAAAACTGTTATGAATTTAATGACCATGAAAAAATTATTTCATATAAAAATAAGATAGAAAATCAGTCATTTAATTTAAATATAATTTACAATTAGATTTAATTAATATAACTTCAAACAATTATCTAAAAACTTGCTACTTCAGTTTTAAAATGTCATAAACTATTTGAAAGTCATAGACAAATGAAAGATGCTGATAAATGCAATGTTGATATTTTTAACTTCATCTCAAAGATTATTTAATTCCATTTGTACTTTTTGTTTAAAATCACAAACATGACACAAATTATCTGAGTTGTGTTTGTCAAGTGATGTTGATGGATCTTTCAATAAAAATTATTGTGCCCCTGTCAGATTGGCTAGAATGATAGGGAAAGATAATGAGGAATGCTGGAGGGGATGTGGGAAGAGTGGGATACTGATGCATTGTCGGTGGAGTTGTAAATGGATTCAGTCATTCTGGATAGCAATCTAGAATTATGCCCAAAAAGTTATCAAACTGTGCATACCCTTTGATCCAGCAGTGTTACTACTGGGCTTATATCCCAAAGAGATCTTAAAGAAGGGAAAGGGACCTGTATGTGCAAGAATGTTTGTGGCAGCCCTCTTTGTAGTGGCCAGAAAGTGGAAACTGAGTGGATGCCCATCAGTTGAAGAATGGCTGAATAAATTGTGGTACATGAATATTATGGAATATTATTGTCTATAAGAAATGACTAGCAGGATGAATACAGAGAGGCTTGGAGAGACTTACATTAACTGATGCTGAGTGAAATGAGTAGAACCAGGAGATCATTATACACTTCAACAACAATACTGTATGAAGATATATTCTGATTGAAGTGGATGTCTTCAACATAGAGAAGATCTAATTCAGTTCCAGTTGATCAATGATGGACAGAAACAACTACACCCAGAGAAGGAACACTGGGAATTGAGTGTAAGCTGTACTATTGTCTTTCTACCCAGGTTACTTTTACCTTTGAAATCCAATTCATATCGTGCAACAAGAAATTTGGTTTTACACACATATATTGTATCTAGGATATACTGTAATACATTTAACATTTATGGGATTGCCTGCCATCTAGGGGAGGGAGTAGAGGAAGGGAGGAGAAAATTTGGAAAAGAAGTGAATTCAAGGGATAATGTTGTAAAAAAAAATTACCCATGCATATGTACAATTATAAAATTAATAAAAAAAAGAAAAGAAATGACCAATAAGATGATTTCAGAAAGGCTTGGAGAGACTTACATGAACTGATGCTGAGTGAAATGGGCAGGACCAGGAGATCATTATATACTTTAAAAGCAATACTATATGATGATCAATTCTGATGGATGTGGCCCTCTTCAACAATGAGATGAACCAAATCAGTTCTAATAGATCAGTAATGAATTGAACCAGCTACACCCAGCAAAAAAATTCAGGGAAATAAGTATGAACTACTACATAGAATTCCCAATCCTCTATTTTTGTCTGCCTGCATTTTTCATTTTTCACAGGTTAATTGTACACTATTTCAAAGTATAATTCTTTTTGTACAACAAAATAACTGTGTGGACATATATTGTATTTAGCTTATACTTTAACATATTTAAGTATACATTACTTAACATATTTAACATGTATTGTTCAACCTGCCACCCGGGGGATGGAGGGCGGGAAAGGAGGGGAAAAACTGGAATAAAAGGTTTTGCAAGTGTCAATACTGAAAAATTACCCATGCATATACCTTGTAAATAAAAAAGCTATAATAAAAATTATTGTGCCAATTTTGTCCTCATTTGTGCAAAATGTTCAACAATGTACACATTGTATTCCCTTTCAATTAAAATTGATTTGTTGTACTGGTCTTTCCTTTGTCCAATTTGACTTAGGCTTTGTTTTCATAGAAAAAGAAGTAAAAATTCCAATTCAGGAATTTTCTCTAAAATCTAAAATAAATCTAGTCATTCCCAGGTGTACTCAACCCCCTGTTTCAGAGAATTCATTACTAAGTTGTGGAGCAGAGGTTGTCAAACTACCCCCACCAGGGGCCAGATGGGGCCTGCTGGGTTATGGCAAATGGTCTGAGGGGCGGAGACAGAGTGTGAGTTTTTGTTTTTACTATAATCTGGCCCTCCAACAGTCTGAGGGACAGTGAACTGGCCCCCTATAAAAAGTTTGAGGACCACTGGTTGTGGAGGGTTAGATGGATAAGTTGAAATCTATATTTAAAAACAAAAATTCATCTTTAAAGTTTTGAATTAAGAAATATTGATTACTAAAATTATTCAAGTCAATTGTTACAAAGCCATGAAACCATGAAAAAAGATCTTTTGTTTTAAAAGAAAAAATAATAACAGAGTATAGAAATGTAGCCAGTATTTACTCTTGAACATTATCACTTTTACAATTTAAAGACAATACAGTTACTATTATGGGTTGTACAAGTTTCTAAGTTTAATTTAAAAATATATCTTTTCACTTAAGAAAAGGTGAAGTATGTTATGTAAAAAAGAAAAAATTTCAAATTTAATAAAAGAAAAATTTAAAATTAGTAAAATTGACTTGTATTAATATAACCAATAATGTCCAAAGATAGCAATAATCAGTCTTTAAAGTGATCAGTGGTTCTTTTGCCTTGGTAATGGAATTTATTTTCATTATTATCTAACAGTATTTATACATCCCATTACTTTGGCAGGTCAGCTAAGTGCTGTGCTGGATAGAATGATGGATCTGAAGTGAGAAAAAACATCTTCCTCAGTTCAAATCTGACCTCAGACATTTACCAGCTGTATCACCCTGGGCAAGTCACTTAGCCCTATATGCCTCAGTTTCTTTGAGAAAAATGAAAATTGCAAATGGAGTCAGGTACAACTGAAAAAAACAAACTAATTTTTAAATTAAATGGTAACTATTGTCATTAGTGTATCTATGATTGAAGAGTAATAACATTTGGATGAAAAATTATCCTTGAATGTATACATACACATCTATATATGTAAGATAGACTTGTATGTATATCTTTCTATGGAGTGTGTGGTAGGTCTAAACCTATTAATTCATTCAAATAAGAAGGGTGTGTGAATTGTGTGGGGGTATTTATGTAGAAATATACTTCAAAAATGCACATAATCAATCCAACTTTACAGAATTGCTTGGGACACAGAAAGATTAGCCCATGATCTTGCAACTAAAATATGTTTTGGGAAAAACTTGACTCCAGGTTCCCAAATCTAAGACCAGATCTCTAATCATGATATTATAATCCCTCTATTTGTCTAATACTTCAAGATGTTAACCAAATTAGAAATTATGGAAATTAGTGTTGTATATGATATTGAAAGTAATTTATTGATAATAAACTAACAAGAATGTATAGTATTTATGTTCTGTTAGCAATGGTAATACATTTTAATTTATTAAAAATATCTCTTTACTACATTTTTATTCTAATGTGTAAATATATTGAAGAATCCCCAACTAGTATTTGAATAGTGCTGATTCATTGAATGAATGATTGATTTATTTATTCAATAAATTTTTGAGTGACTATCAAATGCTGGAACTTGTGATAGGTGTTATTCATTGTACAATGATGTGAACACATCATAGTCTGAGACCAGGTTTATATAACCTTGAGTTGAGAGAGAAGTAAACATGGATAGTCCCTTACAATTATGACAGTAGGATACCACCCTTTGCAAGATTTAAAAAAATATTGTTCAATATGCACATTTTCTTCTGGCTACATACACGTTTTGGATTAATTGCTCCTCAACTCCTTTACATTTACTTGTCTGTGTCTCTAGATCTAACCTTCATGGATTTCAGGGTTTCACCTTTAAAAAGCAATCACGTTAACCTCTGAATTTCTTAGTATTTAAATTGCTTGCTCCTTTCTCTTTCCACTTATAACAGGAGATCCACTGACTAATTTTAATTTATTATGATATTGTAGATCATCAGAGACTTATACTTTCCATGTTTCCTAAAGAGCATATAATATATTCAACCATAGCTAACCCAAAAAATGTAAAGAGCTTCCTTTTCAGTAGTGAGAACTGATCTATGTGTTATGATGGAAAGTAAAATTCACACATTCTTTCATTCAACAAACATCTTAAAGTATCTACAATATGCAATGTTCTGTATTATTTCATTTTTAAGCAAGCAAGCAAACAAACAAACAAAACAAAACAAAAACAAACAAAAAAAAGAGTTAAAAAAAGAGTTAAAAAAAAAAAAAAAAACAAGAGTAAAGAGACCTACAGCAAGGTCACACATTAAGACAGATTCCTCTGACAAATTCCTCCTTTACTCAGTGTTATACTATAGCCTATTTATAGTAGGATATAATTTATAATTTGAAATAAAACCTACCCTTGTTAAAATCAATAAAAAGCATTTACTTTGTGATAGAGTGTTCTTGATTTTATAAATCATGCTTCTAAATCTGCTTATCTTGAAAGCTCAATCATAGGTCTCTTTATTGGTTAGTGTTGGTAAGATTCTACTCTATATCTCAATAATCAAGTTTCTGAGTGTTATTTCTTCAGAAAATTTTACATCATTGGCTTAATGACTCTGTAGAAAGATGACTGCATTTGGAGAGGAACTAGCTTTGAATCCCCTCAGAAGTTTATTTAATTACCTTGGTCAAATGGTCTCTTCTTATTTACAAAAATGAGGAGGGTGGACGATATGACTTCCAAGTGTAAATTGTATAAAGCTCCTAGGGATAAGTATAGAGACTAGAATCAATATAGGAAATTATATTAACAGATGAGGAAAATCCTAATAGTAAGCACCTTTTATTAACTTTAAATACTTAGATCACTGTCTGGTACTTTTAAGTGACTTGTCTAGTCACACACTTCATACAGTGGCAAGACTTGCCTTCCAAAGACTTCCTTATTCCAAAGCTAGCTCTGTATCTATTGTGTTGTTTACTGTGTGGCCATGAACTTTCTAAAACTATTCAGATGTCGTCTTATAACAATATGCTTAGCACAGTGTACCTAATGGGTAGTTAATGTCTGTTGATTGAGGGACAGATTCTTCTTCTGAACAAAACAGCTCTTTTTTGAGGTAGCTAAGAGCTAAATAGTGAAAGGGATGACCATAAATTTGGGAGTGGCAAATAAGTTGTAATATGAACAAGATGACTTCAGAAAAACCTGAAAAGACTGACATGAACTGATGTATAGTAAAGTGAACAGAACCAGGAAAATGTTGTTCAGTGAAGGATTGTGAATGACTTAGCTATTCTCAACAATATGATGATCAAGAACAATCCCAAAGGACTAATGATGAAGCATACTATTTGCCTTCAGAGAAAGAAGTAATATTGTTTGAATACAAACTGAAGCACGCTATTTTTTTTTCTTTCTTTCATTTGAGTCTTCTTGTACAAAATGACTAATATGGAAATGTTTTACATAATTGCACATATATAACATATCTTATTGCTTAGCATCTCAAAGCGGGGTGGGATAGAGTTTCAAACTGAAAAAATTAAGTAAAAATATTGAAAAAATGGAAAAAAAAGAACCTTAGTACACAATTTTTAACTGGAATGAATCAAGATTTTATTTATATAAAATCTTTCTCAAGGAAATTCTTAAGATTTTTAGCTTTAAAAAAAGGTATTCTTACTTGATAAAGAAAAATTGTATATAATCTTAAAACACAAAATACAAGATTTATGGAAAGGTCATTGGAACTTTAATCAGAAAGATCTGAGTTGAAGTCTTTCAATTTATAATATGTGAGATGTTGGGCAGATCATTTAACCTCTTTAATTCCCATCTAGAAAATGGGGATAATAACATCTAACCTGGTTATTTTTTCAGAGTCATTAGCAAAAAATGCACCACATATTGGATATAAAAGCAATTTCAAAGCTTTCAAGTGCTATATAAAAATCATTATTGTTATTTTCCATGTCTGTTCATCATCATTAATGATAATATAGTAAATACGATTAAGTGATAAGATATTCTTCTAGACCAAGTTTAACTTTTTATTTGGGGGAGAAAGGCAGGGTTAAATCCTAGAGAGCATTTGGAGGCAGAACTATTCTGGAGTGTTATATATTCTTTATTGATTATGCATCACCCATTCACCAAGTGGACTATGCTTTAAGAGACTTCTATATATAAGCATGATTATTCAAATAAAAAAAAAAAACCCTGAAAGGTAGAAGAAAAAGTACCAGCAAAGATACAAATCTTTAAAGTTCATAGAATCAGAAAGTGAATTTCAGGAATTCAAATTCATTCTTCATTTTGATTAAATTTTCTAAGTTATTTAACCCTGATTTACATAAGTAATGACATATGAAATTTAAAATATCTACATCAAAGATGACAGAATAGAAGCACATAAGAATTTATATACATTAGAAAATGTCTAGATAAATGGCAAATATATTTTAAAAGAAAAGTTTTTTGAACTTATTAAACTAAGAAATTATTATAAAATTATCCTATTATTAATTGCAAGATAACTAGGCTCTCAACACATCCATTTCAATGTATTGTTATTACCTTTGAGACAAAACTATAATTTTTTGCTTCACTAAAGCATTTAAACTTAGCATACACTTTAGTGTCTGAATAGTTTCCAAATATTTTAATAAATCAGTGAATATCATGAATGAGGGTTTGAGCCTGTGTAGTTGGGGACTGTCATATTATAAGAATGAAACATTATTTACATATGTGCTTGTATCTTACTGATTATAAGATATTCTAAAAGGCCAAGTCACATATCATTGCTTTATGAATGGCTTTGTGTAATCTTTATTTTGTTATAATACTTCTAATGAAATGGGTGTAATATTTAAATATTTATTAACAGGAGGCAGAGTCAAAATGGCCGAGTAAATGCAGAAAACTCACTCAACTCCTTCCCCAAATTACTCCAAATTCTTTTGAATAATGAATCTAAATATATTTTAGAGTGTCAGAACACACAGAAAGATGAAGTAGAACATTTTCTAGCTAAAGATAACTTACAAAGTCAATAGCCCCAAGTCCTTGCTCCCCACCAGTAAACTAGTCTCAGGGTTCTCAGATCTAGGGTTTTCAGAATCAACATTAGTAGTGTTGGTTTCTAACTCAGAGATATCAAAGACTACCTGGGAAGTCAGCAGAAAAGGTCTGTGGAACAGAATGGGAGCTGAGCACTCAGGGCAGGCTGCCCCAGCACTGGTCACTCCAGCTCAGTCCAGGTCTTGACCTTAAAATCAACAAAGCAGGATTTGTGAATCAGGACTTCTAAATCTCTTACCCCAGAGACACCAGAGGACTTGTATGGTCAGCAGAAAAGATTTGTAACAAGAGCATGGGACCCTAGCATATAATCCCAGTGCAGCCCCAGTCCTGGACTCAGGCCCAGCCTTGCCCCTGTTCTAGCCTGGCTCTCGTGCAGCACCAGTGCCAGTGCCAGAAACAGCAGAGATTTAGCACACTACAGTGAGATAGGGACACTTCTAACAATTTCAGATCAGAAAAGAGACTTTTGATCAAGTTCCTAGAAGGATCTCTGAAAAGAGTTTGAGATAATGCATTCTCTACTCTGGAAATAGAGCCTGACTTTAATAAAAAGGCAAAAGCTGAGCAATAGGTTAGGAAAATGAAAGAACAACAACAACAAAAAAGCTTTGGACCATAGAAAGTTACTATGGTAAAAAGGAAGAACAAAACATATATTCAGAAGAAGATAACACAGTCAAATTTGCTGTATCCAAAGCTTCCAAGAAAAATAAGAATTAGTCTCAGGTCATGGAAGGGCTCAAAAGAGATTATGAACATCAAATAAGAAAGATAGAGGAAAAAATGGAAGAAAATTGAGAGTGATATAAAAGGAAATATATAAAACTAATAAGAAGAATTTCTTAAAAAGAAAAAAAAAAGGTCAAATGTGAAACGAAGTACAAAAACTCACTGAGGAAAATAATTCCTTTAAAAAATGGAAGCCAATGCCTTTATGAAAAATAAATTAAAATGCAAAAAAGCAAAACTTTATAGAGGAAAAAATAGAAAAAAATGTGAAATTTCTCATTGGAAAAACTGATTTTGGAAAATAGATACAGGAGAGGTAATTTAAAAATCATTGGTCTACCTGAAAATTATGGCCGAAAAAAGATCCTGTTCATTATCTTAAAGATATTATCAGGGAAATTTTTCTGATATTCTAGGACCATAAGGTAAAATAGAAATGGAAAGTATACACCAATTATCTCCTAAAAGAGATCCTAAAATGAAAACTCCCAGCAATATTGCAGCTAAATTCTGGAATTCCTAGGTCAAGTATAAAATATTGCAAGCATCCAGAAAGAAACAATGAAATATAATGAAGACATAGTCAGGATAACACAAGATTTAGTAACTTCTACATTAATGAACTGGCAGACTTGGAATACAATATTCTAGAGAGCAATGGAGCTAGGATTATAACCAAGAATCAATTACCCAGCAAAACTAAGTACAATCTTCAGAGGAAAAGATGGTCATTCAATGAAATAGAGAATTTTCAAGCATTCATGATGGAAAGACCAAAGCTGAATAGAAAATCTGATTATCAATACAGAATTCTGGAAAATCACAAGGAAGTATTCAAGAAAGTGATATCATAATGGACTTAATAAGGTTTACTGTTTATACTCCTACTTATTAGAACTTTCTGATTATTTTGGGAGTATATATAGTTAGAAGGAGTTATATGTAGACAGAGGGTACAGGTGTGAATTGAGTATGAAGGGATAATGTCTAAGAAATGATGAAATTATAGGATAAGGGAGGAAAGGGAGAAATGGAGTAGTATAAATTATCTGTCATAAAAAGGTAACAAAAAAGTTTTTACAGAGAAGGTAAGCTAGTGAATCTTATTCTCATCAGAATTGGGTCAAAGAAGAAATAACATACACTCAATATATGTAAAGAAATTTATTTTGCCTTGCAGGAAAATCAGAGGGGAATGGAATATGGGAAAGGGGAGGGTGATAAGAGAGGGTATATTGGGTAAGGGAGTAGTCAAAAAACACTGCGCACTGTTTATGGGCAAAACAGAGTGAAAGGAGAGACAAGTTGAAAGGAGAGAGAGAATAAATGGGGGAGATAGTAACAGTAGTTGTAAAAAGAATTTTGAAATGACTTTATCTGATAAGGCCTCATTTCTCAACTATAGAGCAAACTGAGTCAGATTTAAAAAAATATATAAGAGCTATTCCCTGTTGATAAATGATCAAAAGATATGATCTATGTCCATTCATGCATTCATGCATATCTTCTGACTTAACAACACTGCTACTTGGCATAAATACGAAAAGATATATTTTTTTAAAAGGAAAATGATCTATATGTACAAAAATATTTATAGCAGCTCTCTTTTCAGAGCAAAAAAAAATGGGAATTTAAGGGATGTCCCTCAAATGGGCAATGGTTGAATAAATTGTAGAATGTATTTTTGATGGAATATTATTGTTTTATGGTAAAAAATGGGGAGGATACTCTTGGAAAAAAATCCTGGAAATTCCTCTATGAACTCAAGCACAGTGATATGTATGAGATATAAAATAATAGCAATGTTTTGGGATGACCAACTGCAAATGGCTTTGCTATTCTCAGGAATAACATGATCAATGGCTACTCTCAAGGACTTATGATGAAAAATACTATCCATAACCACAGTAAGAACTCATTGTGTCTGAATACAAAATGAAGCATGCTCTTGCTCCTTCCCTCCCTCTAACCCCCTTTTTTAACTCTGATAGTCTGTCTGTCTCTCTTCCCTCTTTCTCTCTTCTCTTCCCTCTCCCTCTCTTTTTTTAAACTTTATTTTTTCTTGAATGTTTTATTTTTCCCATTAGGATGGAATATCTGTTTTCCTTAACAGTATAACTTTTTTGGAAATGTTTTGCATAACTTCACATGTGGCTTCTTAATTTATAGCAGGAATAAGGAAGAGAACCTGAAACTCAAAAGTTTTTAAATAAAACAAATATAACAAATAAAACAAAATTTTAATTGTTTTAAATGTAACTGGGGAAAATATTAAATAATTAAATAAATTTTAAAAATTCAGTTTATAAGATAAAAATTAAAAAGGGTGAAAAACCCATAAAGTTGGTATAGAGTACTATATTGGGAGAAAGAGAAGTGGTAGAATTCTTTTCTTTCTCTATTTTTAGAAGCTTATAAAGCTTCTAAATCTTAAACTGATAAAGAAAGCTACCTCAACTTTACAATTTACCACAAGAGTCACATAGTACTCATTACTTACTTTCTGCTTTGATCAGGTTATATCTAATCTTAAGCCACTATTTAAGAAGTCTCAAAAAATTATATGTAACCATCAAATTCCAATCTATAATCCAAGGTCATCTAATTCAGATACTTTTTTTCTTTATTTTTGTTTTCTTTTCCTAATAATACTTTTCTGAAACATATCCACCGGAATGTTAGGTAATTAAATATAAAACTAAAATATAGAATTTTTATTATGGCTAACCAAAAAAAAAAAAAAAAAAAAAGAAACTTTGAGTGTAAACCAATCAGAAGTCTTATCTATTCCAATGAATATGTACATTTTTGTTAAAATTAAAATTAATTAGAAATTAAAATAAAGTACAAGGTTTATTCCTGCTTTCGAGCCCATGATTGCCTGGTATGCCACAGGCTGGGAAGAAAATGAAATAGGATCATAGCATCTTTCTTTTAATATTTAAAACAC
The DNA here is from genome assembly GCF_048593235.1 of Sminthopsis crassicaudata. Taxonomy (NCBI): domain Eukaryota; kingdom Metazoa; phylum Chordata; class Mammalia; order Dasyuromorphia; family Dasyuridae; genus Sminthopsis; species Sminthopsis crassicaudata. Next base: position 175,880,801 of record NC_133620.1, read on the forward strand.
AGTCACAGGATTGACTTTTGAGGCCACATCTTATAAAAGCAAGAGAAATACTTCATGTATTATCTTCTACCCAAGGTTATGGTAGATTGGGATTGGACCTAGATCCTGAGACTTTGACCATGAAAGTGAAACAATGGGAAATGGACAATGCCAGTGAGGGTTAAATTATAGAATGGATCTTATAAAAAGAAAAATTGGGATTGACCTTCTGATTAATCTTAAAACACTGTTAAATGAATATACAGTATTGTTCGAAATGCACTCACAGTAGGTATTTAAAAAAAAACTGCAATATGCCACTATGTTATAGGCACAAGTTATTGTTATAACACTGGGTAAATTTGGCTCGATTAAGGTCTGGATGGACCATATTGCATTTCCTGCATATATTCAGTTTGACATATGTACATACTGTATCATTCTATTTTGGCTGCAGTTTAAAGAGTTCACCATCTGGACTAGGAATAAAGTGATCAAATATACCAGGGCAGGGGAGGAGGGAGTAATAATAGAATTAAAATGAACTACTTTTATAAGATATTTTTATTTCTGTAAAGGGTCATAAAGCTATTTCGATCATGGTCTGTTAACATATCCTTCCCATCAAGAAATCTTTTGCATCAATTCAAATCAAAGATTTTTTAAAAGCAGAAGTATTTAGATAACATAGTAGACAGAGTGCTAGACCTAGAATCAAGAAGATATCAGTTCAAATCCTGCATTAGACACTTACAGTTGTGTGATCCTGAGAAAGTCACTTAACCTTCATCTGTCTCAGTCAATGCATTTGTAAAACAGTGAAAATAACAGCACTTACTTTTCAGTGTTGTTGTAAGGGTAAAATGAGACAATATTTATAAAGTGTTTTGTTAGCTTTGAAGAGCTAAATAAATATTAGTTATTAATATTATCATAAATAATTATTGATATTAACATTATTATTATTATTCATAGGTCAGTTAGATTTTATATTGTTTTTATGTATCCTAAGGGGAAAGGAGGCCAGGAAGAATACACCAAATGAAATGTCTCACAGATATCAAAGACATAATTATCTATGAAGTTATACCTAACCTTAAGCCACTATTTAAAAAGTCTCAGATATTAGATATAACCATCTAGTTCCAATCTATAATCCAAGGTCATCTAATCCAAATATTTTTTTCTTTATTTTTGTTTTCTTTTCCCAATAATATTTTTCTGAAAACATATCATCCATATTTTTTTTCTTTTTTTTTTTTTTATTATATATATATATATATTTTATAATATTATCCCTTGTATTCATTTTTCCAAATTACCCCCCCTCCCTTATTCCCTCCCCCCGACGACAGGCAATACCATACATTTTACATGTGTTACAATATAGTCTAAGTACAATACATGTGTGTGAATATCATTTTCTTGTTGCACAATAAACATTAGAATCCGAAGGTACATGCAACCTGGGCAGACAGATATTAGTGCTAACAATTTACATTCCCCTCCCAGTGTTTCTTCTCTGGGTGTATCTACCTCTGTCCATCATTGATCAACTGGAAGTGAGTTGGATCTTCTTTATGTTGAAGATTTCCACTTCCATCAGAATACATCCTCATACAGTATCGTTGTTGAAGTATAAGTGATCTTCTGGTTCTGCTCATTTCACTCAGCATCAGTTGATTTAAGTCTCTCCAACCCTCTCTGTATTCCTCCTGCTGGTCATTTCTTACTGAGCAATAATATTCCATAACTTTCATATACCACAATTTGCCCAACCATTCTCCAACTGATGGACATCCATTCATCTTCCAGTTTCTAGCTACAACAAAAAGAGCTGCCACAAACATTTTGGCACATATATGTCTCTTTCCGCTCTTTAGTATTTCTTTGGGATATAATCCCAGTAGTAGCGCTGCTGGGTCAAAGGGTATGCACAGTTTGATAACTTTTTGGGCATAATTCCAGATTGCTCTCCAGAATGGCTGGATTCTTTCACAACTCCACCAGCAATGTATTAGTGTCCCAATTTCCCCACATCCTCTCCAACATTTGTCATTATTTGTTCCTGTCATCTTAGCCAATCTGACAGGTGTGTAGTGGTATCTCAGAGTGGTCTTAATTTGCATTTCTCTGATCAGTAGTGATTTGGAACACTCTTTCATGTGAGTGGATATAGTTTCAATTTCTTCCTCTGAGAATTGTCTGTTCATATCCTTTGACCATTTATCAATTGGAGAATGGTTTGGTTTCTTATAAATTATGGTCAGTTCTCTATATATTTTGGAAATGAGACCTTTGTCAGAACCTTTGTTTTTAAAAATATTTTCCCAATTTGTTACTTCCCTTCTAATCTTGTTTGCATTAGTATTATTTGTACAGAAACTTTTTAGTTTGATGTAATCAAAATCTTCTATTTTGTGATCAATAATGATCTCTAGTTCTCCTCTGGTCATAAATTCCTTCCTCCTCCACAAGTCTGAGAGGTAGATTATCCTCTGTTCCTCTAATCTATTTATTATCTCCCTCTTTATGCCTAAATCATGGACCCATTTTGATCTTATCTTGGTATATGGTGTTAAGTGTGGATCCATATCTAATTTCTGCCATACTAATTTCCAGTTTTCCCAACAGTTTTTTCCGAATAATGAATTTTTATCCCTAATGTTGGAATCTTTGGGTTTGTCAAAGATTAGATTGCTATAGATGTACCCTTTTTTGTCCTTTGTATCTAATCTGTTCCACTGATCTACCGGTCTATTTCTTAGCCAATACCAAATGGTTTTGGTGACTGCTGCTATATAATATAGCTTTAGATCAGGTACACTTAGACCACCTTCCTCTGAGTTTTTTTTCATTAGTTCCCTTGCAATTCTTGACCTTTTATTCTTCCATATGAATTTTGTTGTTATTTTTTCTAGGTCATTAAAATAGTTTCTTGGGAGTCTGATTGGTATAGCACTAAATAAATAGATTAGTTTGGGGAGTATTGTCATCTTTATTATATTCGCTCGGCCTATCCAAGAGCACTGAATGTCTTTCCAATTATTTAAATCTGATTTTATTTTAGTGGCAAGTGTTTTGTAATTTTTCTCATATAATTCCTGACTTTTCTTTGGTAGATGGATTCCCAAATATTTTATACTATCAACATTTGTTTGGAATGGAATTTCTCTTTGTATCTCTTGCTGTTGCATTTTGTTAGTGATATATAAAAATGCCGAGGATTTATGTGGATTTATTTTGTATCCTGCCACTTTGCTGAAATTTTGAATTATTTCTAGTAGCTTTTTAGCAGAGTCTTTGGGGTTCTCTAAGTATACCATCATGTCATCTGCAAAAAGTGATAGTTTAATTTCCTCATTTCCTACTCTAATTCCTTGAATCTCTTTCTCGGCTCTTATTGCCGAGGCTAGCGTTTCTAGTACTATATTGAATAGTAATGGTGATAGTGGGCAACCTTGTTTCACTCCTGATCTTACTGGGAAAGGTTGCAGTTTATTTCTATTGCATATTATGCTTACTGACGGTCTTAAATATATACTCCTGATTATTCTAAGGAATAATCCATTTATTCCTATACTCTCAAGAGTTTTTAGTAGGAATGGATGTTGGATTTTGTCAAATGCTTTTTCTGCATCTATTGAGATGATCATATGGTTCTTATTAATTTGATTATTAATATGGTCAATTATATTAATAGTTTTCCTAATATTAAACCAGCCCTGCATTCCTGGAATAAATCCTACTTGATCATAGTGTATTATCTTGGAGATGATTTTCTGAAGTCTTTTTGCTAATATCTTATTTAAGATTTTAGCATCAATATTCATTAAGGAGATTGGTCTATAATTTTCTTTCTCAGTTTTCGATCTACCAGGTTTAGGTATCAGTACCATGTCTGTGTCATAAAAGGAATTTGGTAGGACTCCTTCATCCCCTATTTTTTCAAATAATTTATATAACATTGGGGCTAATTGTTCTTTAAATGTTTGGTAGAATTCACATGTGAATCCATCTGGCCCTGGGGATTTTTTCCTGGGGAGTTGATTAATAGCTTGTTCTATTTCTTTTTCTGAAATGGGACTATTTAAGCAATTTATCTCCTCCTCTGTTAATCTAGGGAGCCTATATTTTTGGAGGAAGTCATCCATTTCACTTAAGTTATCAAATTTATTGGCATAAAGTTGGGCAAAGTAACTCCTTATTATTTCTCTAATTTCCTCTTCATTGGTGGAAAGATCCCCCTTTTCATTTGTAAGACTATCAATTTGATTTTCCTCTTTCTTTTTTTTGATCAAATTTACCAAAGGTTTATCTATTTTATTGGCTTTTTCATAAAATCAACTCTTGGTTTTATTTATTAATTCAATAGTTTTTTTACTTTCAATTTTATTGATTTCTCCTTTTAATTTTTGTATTTCGAGTTTAATTTTTGGTTGGGGGTTTATAATTTGGTCTTTTTCTAGCCTTTTAAGTTGTAAGCCCAATTCGTTAATCTTCTCTTTCTCAATTTTCTTCAAATAAGCCTCTAAAGATATAAAATTTCCCCTTATTACCGCTTTAGCTGCATCCCAAAGATTTTGATATGATGTCTCATCATTATCATTATCTTGGGTGAAATTGTTAATTGTTTCTATAATTTGCTCTTTCACCCAGTCATTCTTTAAGATGAGATTATTCAGTTTCCAATTACTTTTTGGTCTATTTACCCCTAACTTTTTACTGAATGTAGCTTTTATTGCATTGTGATCTGAGAAGAAGGCATTTATTATTTCTGCCTTCCTACATTTAATTTTGAGATCTTTATGTCCTAGTATATGGTCAATTTTTGTATAGGATCCATGAACTGCTGAGAAGAAAGTATATTCCTTCCTATTGCCATTCAGTTTTCTCCAAAGGTCTATCATACCTAGTTTTTCTAATATTCTATTTACTTTTTTAATTTCTTTCTTGTTTGTTTTGTGGTTTGATTTGTCTAAATCTGAGAGTGCAAGGTTGAGATCTCCCACTATTATAGTTTTACTGTCTATTTCTTCTTGCAGTTCTCTTAACTTTTCCTTTAGAAAGTTAGATGCTATACCACTTGGTGCATATATGTTTAGTATTGATATGGCTTCATTATTTATGCTACCTTTCAGCAGGATATAGTTTCCTTCCTTATCTTTTTTAACGAGATCTACTTCTGCTTTTGCTTGATCTGAGATAAGGATAGCTACCCCTGCTTTTTTGGCTTTACCTGAAGCATAATAGGCTCTGTTCCAACCTTTTACCTTTACTCTGTATGTATCTCCCTGCTTTAAGTGTGTTTCCTGTAGGCAACATATTGTAGGGTTCTGCTTTTTGATCCAATCTACTATCCGTCTCCGTTTGATGGGATCGTTCATCCCATTTACATTTACAGTTAAAATTACTAATTCTGTATTTCCTGCCATCGTATTATCCCCAGATTATGCTTTTTTCCCTTGACCCCCCTGATCCCCCTCCTTGATATTTAATTTACAGACCCCCCTTGTGACGCGCAACCCTCCCTCTTTTTTTTTTTTTTTTTTTTAGGATCCCTCCCCCCTCCCTCCAAGTCCCTTCACTTATTCCCCTTTTCCTTTTCCCTTTTCCTCTCCCCCCTTTTAATGAGGTGAGAGAAAATTCTCTGAAAAACAAATATGTTAATTATTTACTCTTTGAGCCTCTTCTGATGAGAGTAAGATTCACACAATGATTCTCCCCCTCACTAAGTTCCCTCAGATATGGTGTATTTTCTATGTCTCTTCCTGGGATGTAGTTTCCCTCTTTTTATCACTCCTTCCCCTTTTTCTGAACCGACCTCCTTCCCTTTACTACACCCCCCTTTTTTTCTTTTATATCAGTAAAATCAAATTATCCTTGAGTATTTTTTATATACCCACAACAGAGTTACAGTTCTCAAGGGTTCTGTGTACCTTTTTCTGTTTCTCTTCAGTCTTGTGGATGTAGATCAAATTTTTTGTTTAAGTCTGGTTTTTTTCTTAGAAACATATAGAATTCCTCTGTTTCATTGAATGACCATCTTCTTCCGTGGAAAAAGATGTTAAACTTAGCTGGGTAGTTCATTCTTGGTTGCAGTCCTTGATCTTTTGCCTTACGGAATATCAGGTTCCAGGCCCTTCTATCTTTTAATGTGGAGGCAGCCAGATCTTGGGTGACCCTTATTGTGGCACCTTGGTATTTAAATTGTTTTTTTCTAGCTGCTTGCAGGATTTTCTCCTTTGTGTGGTAATTCTGCAGCTTAGCCACAATATTCCGTGGTGTTCTTTTTTTAGGGTCTATTTCAGAAGGAGTTCGATGAATTCTTTCCACATCTACTTTCCCTTCTGTTTCTATTATCTCTGGACAGTTCTCTTTGATAATTTCCTGTAAAATAGAATCTAGGCTCTTTTTTTGGTCATAGTTTTCTGGAAGTCCAATAATCCGCAGATTATCTCTCCTAGATCTATTTTCCAGGTCTATAGATTTTCCCAGTAAGTATTTGACGTTGTTCTCCAGCTTCTCATTTTTTTTGTTTTGTTTGACTGATTCTTGGGTTCTCTGTGAATCATTCATTTCTATTTGTTCCATCCTGACTTTTAAGGAGTTATTTTCTTCTTTCACAGTTTTTAGTTCTTTTTGTAAATGCCCAATTTCGTTTTTAAATGAATTATTTTGCTCTATTGAATTTTTTTCCATTTCCCTAATTTTTTTTTTTTTGAGAATTATTTTCTTTTTCCAATTCAGAAATTCTATTTTCTTGAGACTTTTTTATCTTTTCCAATTCAGAAATCCTACTTTCCTGTGTTTTTTTTAACCTTTTCTAATTCACTAATTTTGTTTCCCTGCATCTCCTGTGAATTCTTTATTTTTTCCAACTCCAATTTCAGGACGTTGTTATTCTCTATCATAACTTTCCTTTCCTTGCCCCATTTTTCTTCGATCTCCCTCAATTTCTTAAGAGCTTCTTCTAGGAGAGAGTTATGTGATGGGGGGCAGGAATCGTTCCCCTTTAGGTTGTTATCTTCTGAATCTTTGCTGTTAACTTCCTCGGGGTTGGGTACCCGCTCTTTCTCTGTATAGAAGGAATCTATAGTTTTTCTAGCTTTTTTGCTCATACTTAAAAAATGTTTTGGGGTCTGTCCCTGGGGTAGGAAATTATTTACTTCTTTACCAGCTTCCTCCCAGACCGGATGGATGCAGCGGCCCCTGCGCCCGCGCTAAGAGAGAGCTCTGGGAGAGAGTTCCCCACCCCCTCCCTGGAAGCGCCTCAGAGGTGATTAGCACTGCTGTGCTTTGAGGGCGTAGAATAGTGAAGACAGCAAGAAGCTCAGCCTATGTGTCCGGGTGGGGAGTGGGTGTCTGCAGCAGGTGACGTAAGAAGCCCCTGCGCTCAAACTGGAAGTGTCTGCCAGAAACCGCGGTCCCAAGTTCAAAGGTTCCGCTTCTCTGGGACTTCCTGGAGCTGAGTTCCACTCCCTCCAGCTAAGCTAGGCCGTGTGTTGCCTTCGGCCGTATCCACCCACTTGTCAGTCTCTTAACTATTCTCAGGAGGTAGCTGAGGCCACACCCCCTGGTGCCGAGTCTGCCGAGTCACCCCCAGGGTGGGGGGTGGGGGGGGGAATCTAATCTGAGTTTTAAAATATTTTGGCTTTCTCTTCTGAACTGCTAAATAATTAGCAGAGAAGAGCTAACAGCCTGTGCCAGATTCCTTTACCTCAGTGGCTTCTCTGATCCCAGAGCCCCTCCCAGCGCAATGGGCGCAGTGTGCCCCTACCCCACCGTCTGTGCTGGTCTTTCTTATTCCTCCCCTGAGAACTGACCTTTCCTGTTGAAACTCCAGATTCTCTTCAGCTGGTAAGTCGTGCTTCCAGTCCTTGTGGTATCTATCAGTCCTGAGCCAATTTTGAGACTTAATTTATCTAATTGGTTGTGAGGGAGTGAGGACGTTCACTGAGTCGTGTGTTTCCTCTCCGCCATCTTGGCTCCGCCCCCACATATCATCCATATTGTTAGATAATTAAAATATAACAAAATATAGAATTTTTATAATGGCTAACCACAAAAAATACTATAATGTATTTAGAATAAAAAGGGTGACAGTTCTGACAAATTCTTTATTCTCAAAAAGAGTTTACTGAGTTCCACTTCAGTACTTGTGCAAAAGATGATGTTCTAAGGGGAGAAACAATGTTTCTCATGTGGTTTTTCTAGAATTATGAGATTGCAATTAAATTATCCAAAAGCATAACATGAGTCACCTTTCATAGAAGCCTGACTAAAGCAATCTGTTCCTACAACTTAATAGTTTCTAAAAATGTCATATTTTCAGTTTGGTTCAAAATGTCATCATGGATTTGTTGTAATAGTATAATTGTGTCTTGCCTTAGGATGTGAACCTTGTTTTTCAGAAATATGCTGAACATATTCGTATCACTGATTACTAATAAATTCATTTTTGTAGCTTCTAAGAGGATCAAAACTGAAAAGTAGCTAATAAAGAATTTTATTATATTTCTCTCCCTTAAAATTTGAGTAAAACTGGGGAAGATCTGAAAATAGTTATATTCTATGGGACTACATCTGGGCAATTATTTGAAGAGTTAAAAAAAATAAACAATCTGAATAATTTAGGGAAAACATACATTTTTTTTAACCCAATTAGAGAAAATAGGACTTCCTTACAGGGATGGTCTCCCTGTAAGCTTACCCACCTTCTGCATACTAAATAAGTCAGAATCCTTTCTAAACAATAGGTTATAAGCCCTCACCAATATTTTTACTTTTAATAGTAATATTAAGGATATAATTAAAAAGCAAACACAAACAATGTGATAGCATAGTAATAAAATAATAACAGATTATCTCCTACCACTGGCACCATAATTCCAGCAAACATGATATATCCATATTTTTAGATAGATTGTCTTTCATGATAGAAATTTTCTTCCTTTTCAGCTCCGCCTCCTGAAATTCCTGGTTTCTTTCAAGTCTTTTTTCAAATGTCTCTTCCTTTAAGAGTCTCTTCCTGATTCCTCTACCTGATAGTGCTTTCTCTCTAATATTGCGTATTTTACCATGTACATATCTTGTTTTTATCTGAGAATATGTGGTCTCTCTATTGGAAAATTTAAGATCGTTTTCGTATTTATATCCCATGCTTTTAACACCTGTTATCTGTTATTTAGTATCTGATATTTAACTAGCACTTAAAAAGTCAATGCTAATTGATTATTGTGTTTTAGATCCTTAAAGTGAGGACCAGAGAAATAACATAATTTTCCTGAGATCACACAGCTAGTTAGCATCAATAAAACGTAGACTCCAGGGCTATTGAGAGAGAGAGAGAGAGAGAGAGAGAGAGAGAGAGAGAGAGAGAGAGAGAGAGAGAGACAGCGAAACACACACACACACAGAAACAGAGAGAGACAGAGATACAGAGAAAGAGACACAGAGAGACAGAGACAGAGAGACAGAGAGAGACAGAGACAGAGAGAGAGACAGAGACAGAGAGAGAGAGAGAGACAGACAGACAGACAGACAGACAGAGAGAGAGAGAGAGAGAGAGAGAGAGACTGCGAAACACACACACAGAAACAGAGAGAGACAGAGATACAGAGAAAGAGACACAGAGAGACAGAGACAGAGTTAGAGACAGACACAGAGACAGAAACATACAGATAAAGAGACAGAGAGAGACAAAGACAGAAAGAAAAGAGAGAAACAGTTACAGAAACAGAGACAAATAAAATCTCTACCTCACCATAAAATCTCTATGTAGAATTTTTAATACAAGTACTGATAAAATTCTCAAGAAATTAATTTTTTACACTACCTAAAGCTAAGGGATTTTCAAGCAATAATTTGACATTTATTACTAAGGATAGTCTCTGAATCATTATGGTGGGTTTTTTGTTTGTATGGTTTTTTTTTTTGTTTGTTTTTTGGTCCTAGTAAGTAAAAGTCTATCTCTTCCTAATAATAGATACATGAGTTTGGATGATTACTCACATCCATCTGCTATTATTATGTGTAGAATTTTTTCCTTCTCTTCAGGATTGCTTCTATAGAAATAATTTTTTTTATATTTCAAGGTATATTAGACAGTCAGAAAAAAAATAATTGTAAAACAGTTGGCTTTGCTTAATTGCTTTGAAAAATGAATTTTAAAAAAGCCAAATCCCCCCTTCCCATGCACATTCATGATTCTGACTGTAGTTGAATCCTATATTTGGTAACTTATATAAACTAGAGAAAAATTCCAAACTAGTGAACAAAGTGGCATCTCATACTGCATATCTCATTAGATGAAGCTGTTGTATGCCATTGAGAAGATCTATTTTAACTTTCATTTTTAAGTTTTCTCCTGAGGAGAACCAACAATCTTATTTCAAGGTCAAAGCTTTTGATGGATGAGGAACATGAACAGTGATCTCAGTTTCACTCCAAACTGGAAAGAACAACAGAACAAAATATTAACCTACCCCAATTAATCTAAAATGCAACTAATGGCAAACAGCTGTTACAATGGTTTTACCCTGACATTTAATAACATGAATTACTGATATCATCATCATTTTGTTAGCTCTTAGTTATATATTCTCTGTCCATAGCTAGCAAGATAATGTATCTTTGAGAATTAGGTATAGTATTTTAACTGATTAATATTGTTATTATTCAGTCATCTGAATATCTGAGACATACAATCTAAAGTTAAAGAATAGTTTTAGGAACCTCCAAAATTATTGGTGAAGATTGAATTATGATGGAGTTGGGGGAGATTTGAATCTCCCTTTATATCAAATACCTAGGCTAAAGCATCTTATTTGGTGTCTTTTGTCTCTCCTTTTTATGCGTCTATCAATTCAATTAGATAAATGTTTACTGAACACCCAATGGTTACTGAAGCATCCACTAAATTCATGTCTCTCTTCTTCCCTATCTATCTATATAGATATCTACATCTATATTTATCTATCTCTACACATAGAAAATGCATATGTAGGAAATATAGAGCATTTAAGATGATTGATAGTTGAATATATTATATGAACATATATACATGCATATACAACATAAACATTTTTCTATTAAAAGCATCATTATATATATACATGTATACACACACACACACACACACACACACACATATATATATATATAAATACTATTCAATGTAATCACAGAAGTTAGGTATTTAACTAATGTACTTGTTCATAACACCTTTATTATGAGCCTATGAATGTCTTATTTACCTAGTCAAGGTTACACCAAACTTTCATCATTATTTCGAATAATTTTAGGAGAACAAACATTTTTGGAAGCTAAGGACCTGAAAGATCATCAAGACCAATCTTCTGGTTTTGCAGATAAGGAATCTGATATTTCAAAGAAGTTAAAAAGTAGCCGCATGCCAATTAGCAGAAGAGCTAGACCAGATTTATGGTACCATAGCTACTTTTCTATTCTCTTTATCTGAACTGTATCTTTGAAAGTTTTATTCTCTCCCTCAATGAAAAATGTAAGAAAAAAACTGTTCATTACCCTAAGATCTAAACTTTAAGGGCATGTTTAATCTAAAGTACATATGCAATTTTTAAATTAGAGAGTATAATAAATAACAATTTTTGAGTGTGATAGGAATTATATGTCATTTCATTGGTCTACAAATTGCAGTGGGGAAACTAAATATGGCCGGCATATAGCTTCAACTTGAAGTATTTCAGAATTGCCTAGGATACTTAGAAATTAGAAAACCAGTCTATGTCACAAAATTTGAATCTAGTTCTTCTTGAATCCAAAGTGAACTCTTTATCTGAAACAACTTATTATTTCTTAATTTCTAAGATGCAGTACTAATAATTGAATAATCTTCATCAATGAGGTCTGTTATTTGTTTGCTTGCTTTTACTTCTAAATTATAGCTAGGAAACTGATTTCTATAATAAGGCTTTCTTCATAAATATGTTTTTGTGAATTTCCTATATGTATTTAAGGACAATATTAATGGACAAAAGTTTTCACTGATTTGATTGGTAAGTGTATCAGGCTTA